>NC_069502.1:59204056-59381556 GCF_027579735.1 Bombina bombina | reverse complement strand
AATGTTAATTATATATTCTCCTTCACATAGATGGACTAAGTTAAAGGACGATTTTATATAAGCCCTATAAGAAATGGTTTTGATTGACATAAAAATATGAAATATCGATTGCTCCGTTATCATAACATAAAAGAAGAGGGTAATTCAATATAGGAGTGGTACGAAAAATGTCTGTGGAGAATATAATAAATTTAGTACGAGTGAAACACTCTTAACACATAATCTTGTGTAGAAAACTCGTATACTTCAATTGCACCTAATCACATGGGTCACATAATGTTACATCTGCATAACCTAATCCGTTAACGATAACAACCGGTTCCTCAGAACAGATTAAACAAATGAATGGCTAGTAGGCTAATACAAAAATACATCAAACAACACGACCTATAATTCCTAAGTATGTAAGAAAGAATAACTATGTGATATAAGTTATTACGGTAATTGCCCCAAGAGGATGCCGATATCGCGAATAGCGAGTTTACTTATAATAAAGTTATGCTCAAAGTCTGTGTTCTATATAGTCAGAATCAAAAATATTGGATCCGATGAGACCAATCCTGAGTGAGGAAATACTCAATCCTCTGTGCCGGACCAATTAAGGTTATCAGTTATCATTGTATAAACAAGAGAAGTAATTTGATGAACTTGCAGTGCATAACATGTTTATAATGGTTGTAGGTACACTAATACGTGTGAGACACTGTGCACAAATAACGATGGCAATGAAGCCTATGTAATTGGATGGCGCTTAAGCATATTAACAAAAAGGGGGTAATTTGTATAGTAATGCAGGTCATATCTATACGAGAATCAAAACATTAGGACTTGGGACAATATGAACCATAAACAATATACATATACAGAGTTCCATGTAATTAGATGACGTATTGCCACATAATGAGGTGTATTCAGTATTGCCACACAATGAAGTGTATTAAGTATATTATGATAATACTATAATCCCTCATTGTCCTTTAGCAGTAGGGGACAAAATAAAATAAAAGACACATAAGATGCCCATTTCCAAAAAGAAAAAGGGGGTTAGATAAACAAAGTGATTCTGGTTTTAATCCCAAATGTACATTAGTGGAGCATGTAATCATATACATCATAGAAAAGAGCCATATCCATCTTGCTCATTCAATCCCATGGGTGTTATAGTGTATTCAGCCAAAATATCCATCTACATTCTGCTTGTAGCAGCATAGTTACAATATTTCCACCTCTAATTCCAGGTTTGATCCCTTGTAGAACGGAAACTTTCAAATCCAATTTGGTTGCATGCTTACTAAGGTAATGTCTGGCTACAGGAGTGAGATTTTTATATTTTTTCTTGTCATTTACGCAGTTTTTAATGCTATTGATGTGCTCCCCAAGTCTATTGCATAGTTCACGTGTCGTTATCCCTACCTATCTTTTGCCACATCCACATAGAAGGCAGTACACAACATTTCTGGTTCTGCAATTTGCAAAACCGAACATTCTTTTAATGCTTCCTGTTAAAGTAACGTATTCTCTCTCATTAAAAAAAAAAACTGCAGGAGCCCCACGTGTATGTTCCACATATGTTCCTAGTGCTCGGATTTTTCCTTATGAAATTACTTTTAACCAATTTATTTCCAATAGTAGCAGCTCTCCTCCAACTGGTATTGATTTTATCTCTGATAAAAAGATCTTGATCAGATTTGAGTATGCTGCAATGGGGGTTTAGTATGCTACTTATATTTTGATGATCAGCGTTAAAAGTAGTAACAAATCTAATTTCATTGTTTAAAGCCCTTGATTTCTTTTTCGGAATCAATAAAGAGTCTCTTGGAGTTCTTTTTACTCTCTGATATGCTCTGCAAATCATCCTGAGGGTGTAGCCTCTGTCCTTCAAGCGTAATTTCAATTCTTTGGCTCTTTCATTAAAAACTGTGAAATCAGTGCAGTTCCTTCTAATTCTGAGGAATTCTCCTGTCGGAATTGCTTTTTTATCCTGTACAGTATGGCAACTATCATATTGTAAGATCAAGTTTCTTGCTGTATCTTTTCTGTAAAGATCTGTTTTTAATAGATTATCATCTTTATAGATAGTCACATCTAAAAATTCCACTTTTTCTTTACTTAAATTATAAGTAAGTTTGAGATTCATTTTGTTTTTGTTCAATGTAGAAATGAATTCCTTAAAGATATCTTGTGGGGTTATATTACCTATAAATTATATTGTCAGCCTGCTGACAGAAGATTGTGTTAATGATACGTATGGGATCTTTATAGATATTATTACTTTTTTCCTCCTATACATTATACCTAGGTTGTTATCTATCAGCTGTTTATGACAGCATTTCTGGGATTCTTTCCTGAATTATAGATATATTTGAGTTTATATATTCAACTATAAATGATATCCTCTAGTTTGTCACAAGACTATAAAAACAGACAAGACCAAAGACTGCGAGATATAGATAAAAAAACTTTTGCATTGGTTTGCGATAATGATATTATATCAACCACTGAAATTAACAATTGGGAAGATGGTCTAAAATCTTTAAGTTACTTGATTAAAAAACATACACATTCCTTTTGGAAAAAGAGTTCATATGATAAATATCTAGCAAAGCATATTATACCTAGGGGTTTACAAGTACGCCTATTCCCGACCTTTGCTTTTCACATTGATTCATACAAAGACAGATGGGAAGAAGCTTTAATCAACTGTTCAGAAATATTAGTGGCAATTCTGTCTGATTATGAGACAGAGGTCATGACCGAATTAGACAAAGAAATAACTGACTATAATATGAAACTACAAACATTTGAGAGTCTAGATAAATTTAAACAAGCCTATAAGGAAATGCGACAAGAACTTTATAATAGAGAGAAATAAATAATCCAAACCAAATGCTCCAAAATGAGACGTGACCTTTAAAGACTTTGAAAAAGGGAAGATTTTCACATGGGATGACAAACAGCCCAGACGGAGACCAATAAATAGCCTCCCCCCATCTAAAAACACTCATCAATCTGACTGTGAATCGTCAGCAGTAGAGGACAGTGACTCGGATAATAGTACTAACAAACCTAGTGGTAATAGTTTTTTTAGGCAGAAATTCAAATCACCTCGAGAAAGATATGAAAGACCCACAAGAAGAAGCAAGGGGGGGAACAAAACTTTAAGAGATCGGTCAAGATGGGGATACATTACAGAGAATGCATATAGTAGAAGGGAGGATTGGGGCAAGCGACCCAAACAGTGACGTGCGGTAATAGGAGACAGGGGAGGCAGTGCCTCCCCTGTCAAATCAGAGGAAAAAGTTTTTAAATCTGCTTAATAAAAAAAATTAATAATAAAAAATGTTGGTTTTATTTTTTTGGGCCACGCCCCCCTAGGCCACCCCCCCCACACCCGATGTGATTAGCATTACAGATGATTATATGATATAGGCCAAAAAAATCAGCATCCATGTTGCGCAATAAGGAGGCAGTGAGCTGTTCCGCTGCCCTCCATTTATTGCGCAACCTGGATGCTGAACATTGTTCTTCGCTTACTATGAGCAAGCGCCACCCAGTGGTGGGTCACCGGGCCCGATACATGCTCCAATAGAGGCGGTTCACAAAACCGCCTCTATGATGGAGCATCTCCACATCAGCATCTCCCCAGCCAATCAGCAGCATCAGTGCTGCAGGGGAGGCGTGCCTGCTGGTGATGTCGCATTGGCGGGAAGACTTCAAGACAGCAGTAACACAAGCTGCTGCGCCGTAGATGAGCCGGCCCGGGAGCCACAGTCTGTCAGGTACTGTCTAACTACAACAGCAGTAATTATGATGGATAACGCCACATTAAGAATTTATAATTCTCGTTGCACCAGATGATCTTCATCATGTACCAAGGGGTGTGTGACTGTAACAAACAAGCCCCCCGGCCCCTAGAGGATTCCTTAATCTATTGGATGCGATTGAAGCACAGCAACCTTCTTTGCTTGTTAAAGGTTTAATGTTATTTTCAGATACCAAAGGAACGGCATCTGAAAATAACATTAAACCTTTAACAAGCAAAGAAGGTTGCTGTGCTAATCGCATCCAATAGATTAAGGAATCCTCTAGGGGCTGGGGGGGGGGCTTGTTTGTTACAGTCACACACCCCTTGGTACATGTTAATGTGGCACTCAAATTAACTGATGGGCTGCAAAAGAGATTGCCATGTAATGCATTTTTTTTAAAGCAGAGAATCCTATGATCAGATGATAAAGCATGTGTGACTCGGCACCTGGTGACAAATAAGGCCCCCAGAGGATCCCATAATCTCATTAGGATGGCAGTGTCGGCATGCTGCCTGTGGCTGTGCTGGTTTTCCTGCTTTGTAATCCCCTCCTTCACTTCCTCCCTTGCCTGCAGTCTCACAAAGGTTTTCACTCCTTGCCCCTGTTTCATTTCTTCCTGTCATCTCCCCCCAATGTCCTCCTGGTTTTTAATATATATATATATCCTCTCTGGTCATGGTCTGATAGCTCTGTGCTACTAACTGGCTGTGTGTGCTCTGGGAAGCACTAGGTAGCTTTTCAACCACGGAGCTCAGCTAGAGAGGGAAGAGCAGTGACAGAATAGCAGAGGAAAAAAAGAAAGAAAAACGAGTGAAAAATCCTTTCAGTCAGTTTTCTTCTGCTGAATCTCTGCTGTTCTGTCACTGCTCTTCCCTCTCTAGCTGAGCTCCGTGGTTGAAAAGCTACCTAGTGCTTCCCAGAGCACACACAGCCAGTTAGTAGCACAGAGTAGCAAGCTAAGCTGATGCTTATACTTCAAGACAGTGGCACATTCTAATCAACATCTCATCTAGCTAGAACATAAGAGTACACTGTAAACTTTATCAAGATTGTATGCTCTATTTCTGTGAAATACAGCATACAATCTTTATAAAGTTTAAACTGTACTTAAATATATAATTGGTCAGATAGTAAATATTACATAAGAGTGACTGAGTGACATAAAATGAGCTACCCAGCTCCCTCACAATCCTATGTTAGGCTGCCTTGCCCTCCCTCGGTGCCAGAAGACAGGAAGTACCTGAAGGGCTGGCTGTTAACTGAGGTGCATCAAAAAGAGAGGGGGGGGGGGGAGTTTGCCACATGCCTGAGTCCTATTGAATCTGGCTGAGATATGTGTTGGCCAGTGCAGTGAAGGTGCATGTGAATTGAAGTGACCTGTGTCTATGTGAAAGTAAGTTTTTTTTTTATATCTACTACTGCTTAGTGATGCATTTGTGTAGGACTTTAATTTGTGGTAGTATATTTTGAAAATAAATGTTATATGTGCCTCTTTTTTAAATGTATATGCTGTATATTGGGTGCAAATAAGATATATAGATTTAGATAGAGAGATAGATAGATAGCTGTCTGTGATAGTCACCTCGCACTGCGCATGGTGGTTAGTCTTATATTGCATGTTATGTGATCTCACTCTCACCCTATTGCTCCCTCAGGGATAAATCCTTTTAGATGTATCAAATTTGCTTCATTCTATTGATATCATTTGTTAAAGTAACAGCAATGTACTACTGGCTTCTAACTGAACACATGGGTGAGTCAATTACAATCTTTATACAGCCACCAATCAGCAGCTAGAACCTAGGTTCTTTGCTACTCCTGAGCTTACCTAGATAAACCTTTCAGCAAAGGATAACAAGAGAAGGAAGCAAATTAAATAATAGAAGTAAATTGGAAAGTTGTTTAAAATTGTATGCTCCGTCTATTAGTCTAAATCATGAATGTCTAATTAGGACTTTACTGTCCCTTTAATCCTCCCGCTATATTTCCAATGCAATCCATAATATGGCACAGGCTGAGAGACAAGAGCAGGGCACAGAGGAGGGTTCAGCAGTAAGATGGTTAATGTGTAAATATAAATAAAGAGGGGGCACAAAAACTAACAAGAAGACAATGAGACAGACACATGAGTATATAAAAGACTCATGGCCTCAGAGATAAACAGCAGAATGCTGAGATAAATAGGGAAGCATGGAGAAATACAAGGGGCACTGAAATAGTCAGTGAGTGGTGGTGACAGTGTCTGACAGTCTGTGAGTCTGACTCTGCACGGTGAGGGCGGCTAGTGGCAGCTGATTGGAACTATCAAGAGAGGCAAGCTAGCTGAGGGAGTCACAGCCTGAGCCTCATACCCATATACAACATGTGCATAATCAGTGGAATGTCTAAAGTGATGCAAATTATTATGGAATATAAATGTATTGCTTGGTGATTGATATGTATTGTAGTTGGTTTATTAACGGCCTATTTAACTTTCCTAACCTCTCCATTCTCTCCAGTTCTTATTATAAACAAGGAAATAGTATGCCAGGGATGTAATTCACTTAGCAATTTAAACTGTGGTTATAAAAAAGGCTCCTTTCGACTTTTTAATTTCAAGATATGCACTCTTTGCCAATCCCTGAGTTTGTGTTCTAAGAGGTGCAGTACACTGTCACTCTATCTATTCACAACTGTCATTCAAACTTGTCACAACTATACAAATAGTCTCCCTCTCTCCCCATCCCCTCTCTCTCTCTCTCTCTCTCTCTCTCTCTGTCTTTCTCTCTCTCTCTCTCTCTCTCTCTCTCTCTCTTTTTCTCTCTCTCTCTCCCTCCCCCTCTCTCAATCTCTCTCTTTCTCCCCCTCTCTCTTTTTTTTTATCTTCTCTCTTTCTTTCTCTCCCCCTCTCTCCCAATCTCTCTCCCTCTCTATTCTCTCTCCCTCTCTCTTTTTCTCTTCCCCCTCTCTTTCTCTTCCCCCTCTCTTTCTCTTCCCCCTCTCTTTCTCTCTCCTTTCTCCCTCTCTCTCTCCCTCCTCTCTCTCTCTCTCTCTCTCTCTCTCTCCCTCCCCCCTCTCTCTCCCTCCCCCTCTCTCTCTCCCTCTCTCTCTCCCTCCCCGTCTATCTCTCTCTCCCTCCACCCCTCTCTCTCTCCCCTCTCTCTCTCCTTTCTCCCTCTCCCTCTCTCTTTCTCTCTCCCTCCCTCCCTCTTTCTCTCTCTCTCCCTCCCTCTTTCTCCCTCTCCCCACCATCTTTATATTTTTTCTCTCTCTCTGTCTCTCCCTCTTTCTCTCTCTCCCTCTCTTTCTTTCTCACTCTCTCTCCCTCCCTTTCTCTCTCTCTCTCTCTCTCTCTCTCTCCCTCTTTCTCTCTCTCGCTCTCCCTTTCTCTCTCCCTCTCTCTCTCTCCTCTCCCCACACTATATCTGAAGCAGTTAATTGCAGTGCTGATTGAGGTCGTGATTGCTGCAGCCTCTCATTTTGTGTCATTAGGATGATTTGAGCCTCTCACACTTCCTGTCCTTTGTTCTTACTCACTCCTGCACTATATGTGAGATGAGTGCACATGTTTATGTGTGGCGAAGCCTGTAGCAGGTAATTGTAGTGCTGATTGCTGCAGCCTCTCATTTTGTGTCATTGTGCAACCTGTTAATTTTATTGTAAATTTAAGATACCTCTGTTGGGTTCATATATGTGCTTCTTGGGGCATATTATAGCCACACCAAGCCAGTGCCTCACCAACCTCTGACCTCACCGCACATCACTGGACCCAAATAGTAGAAGAGATTACTGATAAATTACAAATAATTAATCTCTCTAAAAGAACCCTTATTAACACAAATTGATCCTATCCAGAGGCCTATCATTTTCTCCAACTCCTTCCCTCGACAAATTTGAACTTATAAAAGATCTGCACCTATTTTGTAGAAAACTAGCCCTAAAAAAAAAATTTATAACACACATGATGATAGTGCTACTGATGATTTACAGACCCTAGATACACTTATCGAACTCTGGAATGAGAGTGAGGAATGTGGTGTGTCTGAGACAGAAACTTTTCTTGATAAAAAAATCAAGCTCAAATCGCAATACATGCCACCTTTGAATAAAGCTCCCCAAATTGAGGTATTTTTAAAAATGGTGATGTCAGATTGTCTGAAAATCAGAGAGACTAAAACTGCCAATATCAGTAAAGATGCAGCTGAGGCTGTTAAGGAAATTAATTCCTGGGAATATGTACTGATAAAACCTTCGGATAAGGGGGGAAATATAGTGATCTTTGAGAAAGAGAATTATATCGTTGAAGCTAAGAGACAACTAAATGACAAAAGTTGTTATAAGCACTTATTCTCAAATCCTACCACTCAGTTTCTGAGTGAGTATAATAACTTGATTGATAGTGCTAAAGACTTAATTAGTCAGAAGGAGTGGCACTTTTTTACAAGTCAAAGCTCCGAGAGTAGCAACTCTGTACCTCCTACTGAAAGTCCATAAGAAAAAAACAAACCACCTGGAAGACCCATTGTGTTTAGCATCAATAGCCTATGCAAACAAGCAATTAGATTCCTTGACTTATATTTGAGAGATATAGTTTGGTCTTTATCATTGTTCATTAGAGACACAATGGATATTTTTAGCAAGATCAATGAGTTAACAGTGGAACAAGATGCTATACTTATTACATGTGACGTAGAATCACTATACACATCAATTAAACATGAATATGGTTGTGAAGCAGTAAAGTACTTCTTAAGTATGCAATCCACTGAGAAATTGGAATGTAATGAATTTATCCTGAACCAGTTGGAGGAGAGCTCCTACTATTGGAAATAAATTGGTTAAAAAGTAATTTCATAAGGAAAAATCTGAGCACTAGGAACATATGTGGGATATACACGTGTGGCTCCTGCAGTTTTTGCAGATACATGCATAATGAGAGAGAATACATTACAAATGTTTGGTTTTGCAATTTGCAGAACCATAAATGTTGTGTACTGCCTTCTATGCGGATGTGGCAAAGGATATGTAGGGATAACGACACATGAGCTACGCGATAGACTTGGGGAGCACATCAATAGTATTAAAAACTGCGTAAATTACAAGAAAAAATATAAAAGTCTCACTCCTGTAGCCAGACATTACCTTAGTAAGCATGGAACCAAACCGGATTTGACAGTTCCCATTCTACAAGTGATCAAACCTGGAATTAGAGGTGGAAATATTGAAACTATGCTGCTACAAGCAGAATGTAGATGGATATTTTGGCTGAATACACTAACACCCATGGGATTGAATGAGCAAGATGGATATGGCTCTTTTCTATGATGTATATGATTACATGCTCCACTAATGTACATTTGGGATTAAAACCAGAATCACTTTGTTTATCTAACCCCCTTTTTCTTTTCGGAAATGGGCATCTTATGTGTCTTTTATTTTATTTTGTCCCCTACTGCTAAAGGACAATGAGGGATTATAGTATTATCATAATATACTTAATACACTTCATTGTGTGGCAATACTGAATACACCTCATTATGTGGTAATTTGTCATCTAATTATATTGAACTCTGTATATGTATATTCTTTATGGTTCATATTGTCCCAAGTCCTAATCTTTTGATTCTCGTATAGATATGACCTGCATTACTATACAAATTACCCCCTTTCTGTTAATATGCGTAAGCGCCATCTAATTACATAGGCTTCACTGCCATCGCTATTTGTGCACAGTGTCTCACACGTATTAGTGTACCTACAACCATTATATACATGTTATGCACTGCACGTTCATCAAATTACCTCCCTGTTTATACAATGATAACTGATAACCTTAATTGGTCTGACACAGACGTAGTAGTATTACCTCACTCAGGATTGGTCTCATCGGATCCAATACTTTTGATTCTAACTGAGTATATAGAACACCGTCTTTGAGCATAACTTAATTATAAGTAAACTCGCTATTCGCCATATCGGCATCCTCTTGGGGCAATTACCGTAATAACTTATATCACATAGTTATTCTTTCTTACATACTTAGGAATTATAGGTCATATTGTTTGATGTTCTTTTGTATTAGCCTACTAGTCATTCATTTGTTCAATCTGTTTTGAGGAACCGGTTGTCATCGTTAACGGATTACGATATGCAGATGTAACATTATGTGACCCATGTGATTAGGTGCAATTGAACTATACAAGTTTTCTACACAACATATTGGCCTCTATTTATCAAAGCGTCAACTAAAAATACGGCCGAATTCCGCATCGTACTTGTCGCGAGATTGCATCGCCGTAGTTATCAAAGTCTCAAGATCGTAAGAATTCAAATTTTGTGACATACGATCCGGCACACTCAATTCGACGCAGATCGCTGCAAATAGAAAACCTCTGGAAATGTCGCGGAATTCTGTGCATTCGCCGTGTTATTCGACAAAATTTGAAGCTTTTTCAAAGTTATCAAAAAAATGACCACTTACGCTCGCGTCCGTACCTAGTTTTCAATCCGCCGCCTTAGAGGTTGCGGATGCTATAGTAGTCAATGGGAATCAGAAAACAGAAATTTTATGTTCGATGCTGCTAGTGTGAAGCATATCACCTAATAAAACTCAATGGAAAGCATTATTAAATATGTATACCCTTTTATAAATAACATTCCCTTCCTATACTACAAAGATTGTAAAAAGAAAAGCATATTCACACAAAGGATAGCAAGAGAATGAGAACTGCACAGCAATTAAAATATTTTTAAAAAGAAAAGCACATTTACACAAAGGATAGTAAGAGAATGAAAACACTGCACAGCAATTAAAAAGATTTTTAAAAAGAAAAGCATATTCACACAAAGGATAGCAAGAGAATGAAAACACTGCACAGCAATTAAAACAAATTTTAAAAAGAAAACCTCATTCACACAAAGGATAGCAAGAGAATGAAAACACTGCACAGCAATTTAAAATATTTTAAAAAGAAAAACATATTCACACAAGGGATAGCAAGAGAATGAAAACACTGCACAGCAATTAAAAAGATTTTTAAAAAGAAAAGCACATTCAAACAAAGGATAGCAAGAGAATGAAAACACTGCACAGCAATAATGCTATCAATTAATTATACACAATACAAATTAGGATATCAAATGCACAATACAAATTAGGCTATCAATTAATTATACACAACACCTGCATATTTACATAGGCATGACATGAACTCTTTATAATAATGTCACGTTTTTCATTCAGTTGCTAGGATCCTTTTTTTATATCTAAAATTGTGCTTTGCTACATTTATGTCACTGTTTAACTTTACGCTTTCAAAATACATTGAAATGATTTGTAAATGGTATTAGGAATCACATAAAGGATATCAAACAATATTTCACATCATAATGTTCGACATTGCATTCTTTTTGTTACTTAGGTTTGCAAATGTTAATACAACACTTTATTTATTTAATATTTAATCTTAAAAACACAGTAATCACTGACCTTTTTAACCTTCACAATGCTGCCATCCAAACACAGAAAAATCAGAAATAACATTGAAACTAGAGCCAAATACTCATGTGGTTTTGATAATTAATTTTGTTAATTGCACAAACACACCTGCATTTCTTACAGCTGATAAACACACCTGGATGACTTAGGGCTCCATGTACTAAGCCGTCAATTAACCTGACATTGTAGACGCGGATAAACTCGCCGTTACTCGCCGCGGAGAAATGGTGTCCGCTGTCACTATGTACTAATAATCCCCCAATAAATAGACACGTCTAGCCCACCGCGAGCAGTGGCGGATTATTGATGAATTTGACGCCTCGCTCGCCGCGACTAAGCTAATGTACTTAACTGTCAGTCGAATTGTCTGGCCAATTATTAACATGTTTCATGCAAGGTGTTAGCAAAGTCATAGTAGTCGCGGGAACAGAATTTGCTCCTATAAAAGTTCAACTTTTCTAAACAATTTTATTATTGTTCAATAATTTTTGGAGAGTGATTACAGAGCGTTATTTTTGTAATATTTATTTACAAATTGGATATGGCTTCACCTGGATCTGATACCACTTCAAAATCCAAGAATCCTCACTTTTCGCATCAGTAAAACGTCGTTTTGCTTGACATGATTATTGACTCTTATGATTATTTGTTTGGATGTCATGTCAAACAGACAAATTTTTTGAGGAGGAAGCAGATCTGGCAAAGGATAAGCGATGCCGTTAGTGCCCAGGGTCCTGGAAAAAAGGATGTCGATCAGATGAAGAAGCGTTACAACGACATTAAATGTTTTGCCAAAGCTAAATTGGCCAGAGAAAAAAATTTGGCACGTGCTACCGGAGGTGGACCAGCATATGTGGCCAACCTCAATGACTATGAGAAGCTTGTTCAGCGTCTAGGACCAGAGATCATCACTGGCATAATGGATGATTGTGACAGTGATTTAAGAGGTAAATGTACAACATAATTGACGCAAAAATGTTTGTTAAATAATGATAGCTCAGTGTCTCCAATAATTATTTATGAAAAATAACAAGATCTGATCTGACTTCTTATGCTTCCGTACGTGAATCCACACAATAGGCCCCAAATAGTCTTATCATTTATTGCGCACTAAAAATAAAAATATGTATTTTAGAATATATATATATACATATATATATATATATATATATATATATATATATATTCCAAAAAAGTATAAATGGGATTGTACAATAATAGTGTTTATATACTTACCTTTTTTTTAAGCTATAATGGGAATATACCTTTTTTAAGAGTTAATTATAAATATAGGGGGCAGCTATTATTGTGATCCCTAAAGATAACACCCATGTGTTCATTTACAAACCAGTATTGCATTGAAACTCCTTCAAGAGATAATGACAATAGAAATAATTCAATTTGAAACTAGTAAAAAATTATTCATGTTGTGTAACATGGTATGTTCGACATTAAAGGGACACTATACCCAAACATTTTCTTTCATGATTAAGGTAGAGAATACAAACATTTTCTTTCATGATTAAGGTAGAGAATACAATTTTAAACAACATTCCAATTTACTTCTATTACCTAATTTGCTTCATTCTTTAGATATACTTTAATGAAGAAATAGCAATGCACACAGTGAACCAATCACAGGAGGCATCTATGTGCAGCTACCAATCAGCAGCTACTAAGCATATCTACATATGCTTTTCAGCAAAGAATATCAAGAGAATGAAGCAAATTAGATGATAGAAGTAAATTAGAAAGTTGTTTATAATTGTATGCTCTTTCTATATCATGAAAGAAAAAATTTGGGTTTCATGTCCCTTTAATCATGAAATACAATTTTTTTTAAATTCATATCATTTTAACTTTTATCTCTGCATATTCTGACTGACCCCTGATCACATGCCTTTTTAAATGTATTATCTATTGACTTCCATGTTGCAGTATTTGAGTATAGAATATTATTTTGAACATCTTTCTAAATTAGTTGATAATATCTAATTGTTCTCAGCTTTCTAAAGATCTACTTTATTCAGACATAGCTATGTACATAGTTGGCGCAGTCACATGACCCATCTATGTGCATCAACCAATGATCATTTACTGAGCCTGTATAGATTTGCTTTTCATCAAAGTATATCAATGCAATGAAGCCAAAAAGATAATACAATTAAATAATTTTTAAAAAGCATGTTCTTATGAGATCATGAAAGGAAAATGTTTGTTTTCATGTCCCTTTAATGATTGTGCCTTCATTCACTGCTGCAATGATATTATTATTAACAGTATTAGCTTTCAGTTTAAACTACATATAAAAACAAAATTAAAAATGTATTAATAAAATTATTTTTTTTAAATTTATTTTAAAGCAACACCAACAACACAAGCACAGCCTGGGAGGAGTACCAATCTACCGGTGCAGCTGGTTCCAGACTTTCTACCAGTTTAGCTCATGGACAATTTATACGGTCCACATCAACTGTCACACACAGTTCTTCATCTGCGGACACACTCCCTGATGTAAGGACCAGCACTCCAGAAACAGGTGTTGGAAGAGCAACTGGTAAATAAATTATTAATTAAATGAATAATTGCAATGTTGTGTGTGTTATCTCTTTCATCTAGAAAATCCAAAATATGTTGTTTTTTTGGTACACAAATGTACAATGTCACTATTGACATAATTTAGTTCTAGATCGTTTAGAGATGGAATGGCATTTGAATGACAAATACCAATGATCTTAGATTTTCATTAAAGGGACACTGTACAATTTTTTTTAAATGATGATTCAGATAGAGCATGCAATTGTAAGCAACTTTCTAATGTGCTTACATTTTAACATTATTTTCATTCTCTTTGTATCTTTCTTTTAAATCCAAGAATGTGAGTTTAGATGCCGCCCCATTTGTGGTGAATACACTGTGTCGTTTTTGCTGATTGGTTGTTAAATTCACCTACCAATAAACAAGTGCTTTCCATGGTTCGGAACCAAAAATTAGCTTAGATGCCTTATTTTTCAAATAAAGGAAACCAGAGAATTAAGCAGAATTGATAATAGTAGTAAATTAGAAAGTTGATTAAAATTGCATGCTATATCTTAATCACAAAATCATTATTTTTTGTTCAGTATATATATATATATATTTTTTATAGGTGATTTGGGACGTCTTTTCCAGAGATTGACTGGACATTCATCTCCATTATTTGATGGTATGAATCACTTATGTATATATATAATATAATTTAAATTTGTGTATGACTGTTGTATATGCTCTCTCCTTCTATTCCATTTCTGAAACCGTGTTTACAAAAATTTATGTTTATTTTCTAACAATTGTTTATGTCTTGATCTAGAAGAAGAAAACTCATCAAGGGAGATCACTATCAATCTCATGCCAATAGCTGAAAATCCAATTCCAGATGAAACAGGAGGTCATGATAGAAGTGAGACTCCAGATATTCTAGAAGAATTCGGAGATGCACAAACAGATGAAATCCATACACCTGAAAACCTGGAGGAACCAGTTGAAACACAGGCACCACCACTAACACAGGAAACAGGTGCTCTAAATATTGAAAATCCACCAGCAGAAGGACTATTGGCCTATGTTGGATTAAGGGAAATGTTGACCCTTGCAAGGCAATATAGAGAGGACCACAGGGACATGCAGAATATTATTAACACAAATAATGAACGCTGGGCAGCTATTTCTGAAAAAAATATTGAAATAGAACAAGAAAGAAATGATATTGAAAGGCAGAAATTACATCTGCAAAGAGAAATGTTTCAGTGGCAGAGGCAGATGGATGAAGAAAAAAACCAACAAATAAATAGAGCATTATCCATCACTGAAAGCACATTACAATCTATCTTGTCTATTGTAAGTAAAAGGGAGGGTATAACAGACTCCAAAAGACCACGGCTACAATGAACATTTAATTTCTTATTTATAACACCATAATCGATAAACTTGTATTTTATGTTAATTGTTTGCAGAGATATATATTTTTTTTTTAATTGCTTTTTTTTTTAGTTTAAAATGTTATTGTTTAATAAAGACACATTTTTTATGCCAAAAAAAATATGTTTTATTTACATAAATTCAAAATTAGGATTACTATTGATTCTTCAAAAAAACAGTATTTGTCATTTTTTCATTGTCATTCTTCTGACAATCATCATGCCACAAAAAAAAAAAAAAAAACAGAATGAAATCAAATAACATATTTTCGGTATAAAAAATCTACTTGCTCCAATAACATTCCCAAATTTGCCCTAATTTTAGCAATTTTGAGTTTAACATGATCTTCAAGACAACTCTGAGTACTTTTGTCTTCAGTTTCAGTAGTTGATGTTGAAGATACATCTGTAGAATAATAAAAGCAAAAAAATTATTAATTCCATTTACATATACATATGCAATGTATCATATGGTTTATTTCTTCACAAATATTACCTCCTGCTGTGGTGTTATCGATTTTATCTACTATATTGGCTTGTACACTTATGTCCACTCCTTTAAATCTTTCATCAGAGCCAACTCCTAGAAATATGCAATATGTATTAGTTAAAACTTTGATTTTCTTTGATTTAACATTACTGAGTATGAAACATACCTGTCTCTACCATCATTGTTCTTAAAACTTCTATTCTTGGTTGACTATCATCTGAACTCAAGGCTTCAAATATTGGCACACTATCAGGATTTTGAAAATCTTCTATTTCATACCTATTTTTTATGTCTTCCATGGTAATATCTATGAACGTAATTTCAAAGATAAAGATAGAAAACTATTTAAGCCAAAACCTAAAATATATTATTTAAAAGTTAAATAACAACTCATTACCTGACTGTGTGTTTTTATGAAAAATTTGATATGGATTGGGAGATAATTCAATATTCAATAGTGTTAGTGGCATAGGTGGAGATAAAGCTTCACTTCTGGGTGTTTGCACCAACATTGACCGGAGGTAGCGTGGTGGCTGTTCACACTTACTTTTCTTACTTCTCATATCTATAAACATATTAATAAAAAAGATTTGAATTAAAAATTAAAAATGTATTAATTATAATCATTTTTTTTGCAAAATATAGAAATTATGCTTGATACAACAATTATAATAAATGGACACTGAACAACATTTTTTTCTGTTGTGATTCAGATAGAGCATGCCATTTTAAACAAATTTACAATTTACTCCTATTTTTAAATTTCCTACATTCTCTTTATTTCTTCATTTGAAAAAAAATGAATCTAAGCTATTTTTTGGGTTCAATACAATGTAAAACACTTGTTTATTGGTGGATGAATTTACCCACCAATCAGAAAGAACAACACAATGTGTTCACAAATAATGTGCCTGCATCTAAACTTAAATTATTGTTTTTCAAATAAAGATACAAAGAGAATGAAAATCATTTGATAATAGGAGTAAATTATAAAGTTGCTTAAAATGGGATACTATATCAAAATCTGGATAGAAAAAAGTTTGGTTCAGTATCCCTTTAATACTATTTTATTTTCTCAAGAAGGTAATTTTAATTCTACTAACACAGTTATGCATGTTTATTTCTCTTACTATGAAATTAAAATTCTACTAACATTGTTCATGAAGTTCATTTTTATAAACAAATTACAATTATATTTTACTCTACTAACTCAGTTTTGCATGCTTACTTTTCTAACTTGTTTAAACTGTATATACTAATATAGTAATATTTTACTCTACTAACTCAGCTCTGCATGCTTACTTTTCTAACTTGTTTCAATTGTATATACTAATATAGTTATATTTTACTCTACTAACTCAGTTCTGCATGCTTACTTTTCTAACTTGTTTAAATTGTATATACTAATATAGTTAAAGTACCACTAAAACAAAATAATATTGTCCTTGATTCGTCAATGATGACGCAGTTAAAAATATCATGATTACTTTCTATTAAAAATATAATTTAATATATAATTTTTTAACTTACATGTCCTTATCAATCTTCAAATAGATTTATAGTACTTAGGTTCTCTTCTCTTCAAGTCACTATATTTTCGAAGACATTGTCGTCTTGTTCTTTTAATTTTTGAAAAACAATGCATTCTTCTCAGCATCTTGTATATAATTTTGTCTCGGCATTCCTGTCTCACTGCCCTTACACCACCAATACGTTTAGGAAAATATTTATCCATGGCATAAACTAATATCACTAATTCGCCAGCACCAAAAGGTTCAGGACGCGACATGTTTGACGATGACGTCATGATTCGTTATGTCAATCATTAGCGCATTGATCCAGATATGTATAAAAAAATTTAAAACAATATAATGTATATGTAGATTAATGTATTTAGTGAATGTTTGTAAATTGATTCTGTGTTTATAGTTATTAAAAATGATATTTTGTTTATAAACAATTTCTGTGTTACAGATGTGTAGATATATATTTGAATTTAGTTTGGTTTACAGTATTTATTAAAAATAGATAATATATAATGTTTCAATATTGATTGTCAGCTTGTAATAAAAGAATTTAGTTTCCATTATTTGTTGATAATTTTGTGGGTATTTATTTATTTTCAATTTTTATTAAAAATATATAGTCAATATTTTATTCATACAAATGTAACATTGTATTAATGTTACATATATTTATATGTACAATGACAATGTTTCATCTATATGAGCCACTATAACATGAAAAAATCTTGAATGGAAATAGATATTATTAAAGATAAGAAAATAAGTGATTAGAGTAAGCCCTGAAGGTTTTTTTTTCATTTGAATATGGGCCAACCTAGGAGCTGTTAAAAATTGTGATTAAAATAAAACAAAGCAAATTAGCAAGTCTTTAAAATAACAACTCCTATCTGAAAACATAAAATCTCACTTTGGAATAGCCTGTCATTTGTTAAATCTACAATTCAATGAGACAATACAATGAATTATCATCAGATATGGAGGGATTACATTACACAAATCACATTATGTAAAAGAGTTTGAGAAGCTATAGACAGTAGTGTGATGTCACAAAGACAATGTATTACCTAAAATATATTGTCTGTAATTACTTTGATCATAAACTTAATTTATTGGAAACCTTTGATAATTGAAGAGCAACAACTGTAATGTATTTATTGGTTTATCAACAGTGATTTTTAATAACCTTAGGCCTAGATTTGGAGTTTTGTCGGTAAAGACCCGCGTAGCTAACGCCGGCTTTTTTCTGGCCGCACCATAAAAATAACTCTGGTATTGAGAGTCCACATAAAGGCTGCGTTAGGCTCCAAAAAAGGAGCGTAGAGCATATTTAACGCAGCTTCAACTCTCGATACCAGAGTTGCTTACGCAAGCGGCCAGCCTCAAAAACGTGCTAGTGCACGATTCTCCCATAGAAAACAATGGGGCTGTTTGAGCTGAAAAAAAACCTAACACCTGCAAAAAAGCCGCGTTCAGCTCCTAACGCAGCCCCATTGTTTGCTATGCGGAAACACTTCCTACGTCTGCACCTAACACTCTAACATGTACCCCGAGTCTAAACACCCCTAACCTTACACTTATTAACCCCTATTCTGCCGCCTCCGCTATCGCTGACCCCTGCATATTATTATTAACCCCTAATCTGCCGCTCCGTAAACCGCCGCTACTTACATTATCCCTATGTACCCCTAATCTGCTGCCCTAACATCGCCGACCCCTATATTATATTTATTAACCCCTAATCTGCCCCCCACAACGTCGCCTCCACCTGCCTACACTTATTAACCCCTAATCTGCCGACCGGACCTCACCGCTATTATTATAAAGTTATTAACCCCTAATCCGCCTCACTAACCCTATAATAAATAGTATTAACCCCTAATCTGCCCTCCCTAACATCGCCGACACCTAACTTCAAACATTAACCCCTAATCTGCCGACTGGAGCTCACCGCTATTCTAATAAATGTATTAACCCCTAAAGCTAAGTCTAACCCTAACACTAACACCCCCCTAAATTAAATATAATTTAAATCTAACGAAATTAATTAACTCTTATTAAATAAATTATTCCTATTTAAAGCTAAATACTTACCTGTAAAATAAATCCTAATATAGCTACAATATAAATTATAATTATATTATAGCTATTTTAGGATTTATATTTATTTTACAGGTAACTTTGTATTTATTTTAACCAGGTACAATAGCTATTAAATAGTTAAGAACTATTTAATAGCTACAATAGTTAACATAATTACAAAATTACCTGTAAAATAAATCCTAACCTAAGTTACAATTAAACCTAACACTACACTATCAATAAATTAATTAAATAAACTACCTACAATTACCTACAATTAACCTAACACTACACTATCAATAAATTAATTAAATACAATTCCTACAAATAAATACAATTAAATAAACTAGCTAAAGTACAAAAAATAAAAAAGAACTAAGTTACAAAAAATAAAAAAATATTTACAAACATAATAAAAATATTACAACAATTTTAAACTAATTACACCTACTCTAAGCCCCCTAATAAAATAACAAAGCCCCCCAAAATAAAAAAATGCCCTACCCTATTCTAAATTACTAAAGTTCAAAGCTCTTTTACCTTACCAGCCCTGAACAGGGCCCTTTGCGGGGCATGCCCCAAGAAGTTCAGCTCTTTTGCCTGTAAAAAAAAACATACAATACCCAAGCCCCCCAACATTACAACCCACCACCCACATACCCCTAATCTAACCCAAACACCCCTTAAATAAACCTAACACTAAGCCCCTGAAGATCTTCCTACCTTGTCTTCACCTCACCGGGTTCAACGATCTGTCCAGAAGAGCTCCTCCGATGTCCTGATCCAAGCCCAAGCGGGGGGCTGAAGAGGTCCATGATCCGGCTGAAGTCTTCATCCAAGCGGGGCAGAAGAGGTCTTCCATCCGATTGAAGTCTTCATCCAAGCGGGATCTTCTATGGTCATCCATCCGGAGCGGAGCGGCAGGATCCTGAAGACCTCCGACGCGGAACATCCATCCTGGCCGACGACTGAACGACGAATGACGGTTCCTTTAAATGACGTCATCCAAGATGGCGTCCCTCGAATTCCGATTGGCTGATAGGATTCTATCAGCCAATCGGAATTAAGGTAGGAATATTCTGATTGGCTGATGGAGTCAGCCAATCAGAATCAAGTTCAATCCGATTGGCTGATCCGATCAGCCAATCAGATTGAGCTTGCATTCTATTGGCTGATCGGAACAGCCAATAGAATGCGAGCTCAATCTGATTGGCTGATTGGATCAGCCAATCGGATTGAACTTGATTCTGATTGGCTGATCAGGACATCGGAGGAGCTCTTCTGGACAGATCGTTGAACCCGGTGAGGTGAAGACAAGGTAGGAAGATCTTCAGGGGCTTAGTGTTAGGTTTATTTAAGGGGTGTTTGGGTTAGATTAGGGGTATGTGGGTGGTGGGTTGTAATGTTGGGGGGCTTGGGTATTGTATGTTTTTTTTTACAGGCAAAAGAGCTGAACTTCTTGGGGCATGCCCCGCAAAGGGCCCTGTTCAGGGCTGGTAAGGTAAAAGAGCTTTGAACTTTAGTAATTTAGAATAGGGTAGGGCATTTTTTTATTTTGGGGGGCTTTGTTATTTTATTAGGGGGCTTAGAGTAGGTGTAATTAGTTTAAAATTGTTGTAATATTTTTCTGATGTTTGTAAATATTTTTTTATTTTTTGTAACTTAGTTCTTTTTTATTTTTTGTACTTTAGCTAGTTTATTTAATTGTATTTATTTGTAGGAATTGTATTTAATTAATTTATTGATAGTGTAGTGTTAGGTTAATTGTAGGTAATTGTAGGTAGTTTATTTAATTAATTTATTGATAGTGTAGTGTTAGGTTTAATTGTAACTTAGGTTAGGATTTATTTTACAGATAATTTTGTAATTATTTTAACTATTTTAGCTATTAAATAGTTCTTAACTATTTAATAGCTATTGTACCTGGTTAAAATAAATACAAAGTTACCTGTAAAATAAATATTAATCCTAAAATAGCTATAATATAATTATAATTTATATTGTAGCTATATTAGGATTTATTTTACAGGTAAGTATTTAGCTTTAAATAGGAATAATTTATTTATTAAGAGTTAATTTATTTCGTTAGATTTAAATTATATTTAAGTTAGGGGGGTGTTAGTGTTAGGGTTAGACTTAGCTTTAGGGGTTAATACATTTATTAGAATAGCGGTGAGCTCCAGTCGGCAGATTAGGGGTTAATGTTTGAAGTTAGGTGTCGGCGATGTTAGGGAGGGCAGATTAGGGGTTAATACTATTTATTATAGGGTTAGTGAGGCGGATTAGGGGTTAATAACTTTATAATAATAGCGGTGCGGTCCGGTCGGCAGATTAGGGGTTAATAAGTGTAGGCAGGTGGAGGCGACGTTGAGGGGGGCAGATTAGGGGTTAATAAATATAATATAGGGGTCGGCGGTGTTAGGGGCAGCAGATTAGGGGTACATAAGTATAACGTAGGTGGCGGCGCTTTGCGGTCGGCAGATTAGGGGTTAATTATTGTAGGTAGCTGGCTGCGACGTTGTGGGGGGCAGGTTAGGGGTTAATAAATATAATATAGGGGTCGGCGGTGTTAGGGGCAGCAGATTAGGGGTACATAAGTATAACGTAGGTGGCTGTCGGCAGATTAGGGGTTAAAAAAATTTAATCGAGTGGCGGCGATGTGGGGGGACCTCGGTTTAGGGGTACATAGGTAGTTTATGGGTGTTAGTGTACTTTAGAGTACAGTAGTTAAGAGCTTTATAAACCGGCGTTAGCCCAGAAAGCTCTTAACTACTGACTTTTTTCCTGCGGCTGGAGTTTTGTCGTTAGATGTCTAACGCTCACTTCAGACACGACTCTAAATACCGGAGTTAGAAAGATCCCATTGAAAAGATAGGATACGCAATTGACGTAAGGGGATCTGCGGTATGGAAAAGTCGCGGCTGAAAAGTGAGTGTTAGACCCTTTTTTGAGTGACTCCAAATACCGGAGGTAGCCTAAAACCAGCGTTAGGAGCCTCTAACGCTGGTTTTCACGGCTAACGCCAAACTCCAAATCTAGGCCTTAATTATTAAAAAAAAATAGTAGAAGACAATTTAATAAAGCAATTTTTTTTTATTGATTAACTTAAAACAGGAATTTTAATCATCAAAATATTGTTCGGAAACCACGTCCCTTGTTGCCATACCATGCCTATTAGCTTGTTTTACACATATTTCTTCTGTTAAATCATCAGCATCTATGGTATTTTCTTCTTCTAATGGGCAGCCTCTTTTAATTGCTATATTGTGCAGTATGCAGCAAACCAATATAATTTTTGCGACTTTCTCAGGTGCATACTGCATAGCGCCGCTAGAACGATCAAGTCATCGAAACCGCATTTTCAAAAGACCGAAAGTCCTCTAAATTATACCCCTGGTAGATCGATGTGCTTCATTGAAACATACTTGATTTCTAGTCTGTGGGTTGTTATAGGGAGTCAACAGCCATTATGTACATGAGTAGCCTCCATCTCCTAAGAGGACATAAAATAAATATAAATATTAATATAAAAATAATTATAAAGATTGACAAATATATACGATACAAATTTAAAATATACATATTACTCTTTAATTACAGTCGACAAATTGGGCGCAATTTATGTACATGGAAATGAGAGACAAATTAGACGCTAGTTATGCTTACCTAGAAGCCATCCTTCAGGCATGTCTCCGTCCTCGAACTTCCGGTATAAGCCAGTCTGCCTTAAGATGTAAGAATCATGACATGATCCTGGGAAGTTTGAACGGACACTGATTATCCTCATGTTGGGGTCACAGACCATCTGAACATTCAAGGAATGGAAATGCTTTCTATTCCTATAGATCTCCTCATGAGCTTGAGGTGGTCTTACAGCAACATGGGTACAGTCTATGGCCCCTAGGACATTGGGCATTCCAGCCATCCTATTGAAATTTGACTTTATAGATTGCCATTCTTCAGGGGTAGATGGCAAACAAACATATCGAGGAAAAATAACCATCATAGCCCCTATGACTTTTGATAAGTGGCGTGAAAAAGCAGATTGACTCATTCCAATAATGACGCTAGAAACTGCCTGAAAGGAGCCTGTTGCCATAAAATGCAATGCAGCTAATAGTTTCAAATGTACAGGAATAGCTTGTGAACAAGCTGTCATCGGCTCCAAATAATCTTCAATCTCTGTAATATGGATTTATGATCAAGCCAGAATCTTTGTATGATCTCTTGGTCAGAAAGGCCGTGCAAACCAACCCGTGGAAGGAATACACAGGGGACACAAACTCTCCTTCTTTGAACCAATTGATTAGCGACATTTCCAGTATTCTGTCTTCTAGACCGTATTTGCATCACACGGAGAATAAACAAATACAGAAGTGTCTCCATAGCTGACGAAATGAACAATGTAAGTACAATGCTGATATTACTGCCTTTTATATATGTCTAGACTGGCATCTACATTGACTTGCCTATTGTTTTGTACCTTGCCCACCACCTAAAAGGTGGCAAGGCAAAAATAACGAGGTGGGAGCGTAAATTGTCGTGAGCGGACAAATAGATTTTTTAGTACATTCGTTTTTGGCGAGTTGTTGGTAAAATGTGTCTAATTACAGTGAAAAATGAAGAGGTAGTGAGGTTTGGCGGATAAATACACTTGCAATTTGAAAGATGCGAGTTTGAACATAGTTAACGACTTTGTACATATAAGTTTGCGAGTTTTGACGCAAGATTTTTTGCGGTAGCTCGCTGACTGCTTAGTACATGGAGCCCTTAATCAGATATTCATTTGGACATCCCATTGTGCTCATCAAATGACGCAAGAAATAACACAAATACATGTTTTTGAATAAATTAGTCAATTAATTGCTCGTAAAATGATGCAATAGTAATCAAAATGTGCAAGTCATTTGTTAGGTAATGTTTGGCGCATCATTTATTCAATTACTGAAATCATTCACATCTGTGAAACTAGGCATTATAAAAGGGGCTCTTCAATCACTGAATTTCATTGTTATTTGGTGGATCTTTGAGAATGGACATCCTCAATGATGTCCAGTTTGTACTTTTATTAAGGAGATGCAGGGCAAGACTTGTGTTGATGGCTGCGGTGTGACAAGGAAGATGCCAGCAAGTGCCAAGGGTTTTCTATCCAAGGATTGGGCTCCATGCCCTCAGTGACCGAGAGGTGATCTGTTGATTTCGACTAGATAGGGCCTCTATTGAGAGGCTCTATGTCGAGATCGCGGACTCTCTCGAGCCACTCACTGGAAGAACTAGGGCAATCCCTGGGATGGTTAAATTGCTCTCGGTCCTCTATTTCTTGGCAACTGGGTCATTCCAGGCTGTGACAGGTCTAGGCGTTGGTATGAGCCAAGCAACCTTCTCACGTCATCTGGAGGTTGTCCTGAATTCTTTGCACCAACACCTAGTCCATCATGTCCACTTCCCAAATACACCGGAGGAGTGGCATGCTGTCAAGCTCCAGTTCTACCTAAGAGCTAGACTGCCAAGGGTATTGGGGGCCATAGACTGCACCCATGTCTTGGTGCAGCCTCCCAGTGGTCGCTGAATACCCAGGTTATCTGTGATGCAAGGTTGAGGATAATAAGTGTACGATCTGGACTCCCTGGCTGCAATCATGATTCCTTCATCCTCCGGAATTCGGCCATATACCAACGCTTCCAGGAGGGACAAATGACAGAGGGAATCCTGATACGTAAATATCTCTTAGATACTCTAACATATGTATATGATCTATTTTAATCATTCTGATTGCTGATGTCAATGATCTATTTTGTTTATGCAGGTGATTCTGGATATTTGTGTCTTCCGTGGCTGTTCACACCCGTCCAAAACCCCATTGGAGTAGAAGAGGTGCGCTACAATTGTGCACACATCGCCACAAGATTGGTGATTGAGCGCACCTTTGGCGTACTGAAGAGCTGTTTCTGCTGCTTGGACATCTGTGGTGGTGTTCTTCAGTACACCCCCTCCAAAGTCTCCTTAATTTTTTGGTTTGCTGTATGTTGCATAATATTGCCCTAAAAATCCCGGATATAGATCTGGAGAGCTTGGATAACCAGGAGTATGGTCAATACATCAACCCATTCCTGGAGCATGATGCTCTGGGAGTCCAAGCTCGAACAGACTATATCCAGGTGGTTTTTGGGCAATAATGTTGATTGTGCAACATACAGTTTTTAATTGTGTTTTTATTTACTTTACATTATTATTTATAATCCAAAAGATGATATATTTTGGATTACTGTTGAGCAAATATTTTCGTTTTAAGGAATTATATTGTATATCATTGTAAAGCCATTGATTGAAAGTGGTTCATTTTGGCAAATGCTGCAATTGTTCAATGTAAAGTTGATGAAATACATGTTTAATAAAATCTCATTAAATAAAAAAAATTAAGATCTACACTTGACTCTGTTGTTATTTGTAAGGCTATAACAAGAAATATTTTTTAATATGTGTTTAGCTTCTATCTTTCCTTTTTAAAAATGACCACTTATTTAATTTCTTTAGGCATACTTGCATTTTAGACAACCCAAGTTTATCACCAAAAATGTGCAAGAATCTAAACTTACATTCTTGCATTTCAAATAAAGATAACAAGATAATGAAGAACATTTGAGAATAGGAGTAAATTACAAAGTTGCTTAAAATGTCATGCTCTATCTGCATCAGAAAAGAAACAATTTGCGTTCAGTGTCCCTTTAACATGCATGAGCTCAATGTTATCTATATGAATTATAAACAATTAATTAAAAATTATAATTTTTTTAATTTCACTGTCACATTAAACTAATATAAAATTGAAAATAAAAAATATTGTTAACATTTATTGAAGTAGCAGCAATGCACTACAGGTTTATAAATGTATACATGTTTTTCTCGCACTCTCTGTCTGTCTGTCTGTTTCTATATCACAGTCTCTCTCTCTCTCAATTTCTCTCAATCTCTCTTTCTCTCTTACAATCTCTCTCTCTCAATCTCTCTCTTACAATCTCTCTCTCTCAATCTCACTCTCTCTCTCTCAATCTCTCTCTCTCTCTCTTAATCTCTCTCTCTCTCTCACAATCTCTCTCTCTCTCTCACACAATCTCTCTCTCTCTCTCAAAATCTCTCTCTCTCTCAATCTCAATCTCTCTCTCAATCTTTCTCTCTCTCTCACACACAATCTCTCTCTCTCACAATCTCTCTCTCTCTCTAAATCTCTCTCTCTAAATCTCTCTCTCACAATCTCTCTCTCTCTCTCTCTCAATCTCTCTCTCTCTCTTTCTCTCTCTTTCTTTCTCACAATCTCTCTCTCTCTCAATCTCTCTCTCTCTCTCAATCTCTCTCTCTCTCTAAATCTCTCTCTCACAATCTCTCTCTCTCTCAATCTCTCTCTCCCTCTTTCTCTCTATTTCTTTCTCACAATCTCTCTCTCTCTCTCTCTCTCTCTCTCTCTCAATCTCTCTCTATCTCTCTATCTCTCTCTTTCTCCCAATCTCTCACAATCTCTCTCTCTCAATCTCTCTCTCACACAATCGCTCTCTCTTCTTCACTCTCTTATATATTAAATATTGAGAGATATAAGGTTTATTTACATGTGCACCCATCATTTCTTCACATATTGGTTGGATTTATAGCTTACATTGTCAGTTTTATTTTAAAGAACATTGCCAAGGTACCTGTGCTTGTACAATTTGTCTAAATGGGTTAACTAAAACTTTGATAGTGTCTTTCATCTTTGATGTGCAATTATGAGTTAGTTATGTATTTCTAATGTTTCTTTGTTTTAAAATGTATGGAAGATTATTTGATATGTTCTTGAGCAGTGGCCTGTCCATGCTTAAAGTGACTTTAAACATCATATATTTTTTTTAAAAAAATAAAGGTGTTTCATTGTTTGGTTTATACACATTCCTGTTTTTACCATTAACAACAGTGTTAGATTTATACAGTTTTTACCTCTATGAATAGCTTTTCTATAAGCATATTCTGACAGGCCACTGATACAATTTCATTTTATTAGTAAACTATTAATTTTCCTTTTTTAAAAAAACAATAATTTTTAAAATATTTATTAATATATATATATATATATATATATATATATACACACACACACACATTAAGATATTTATTTTAATGTTAAAAATAATAAAGAGATACTGAACCGAAAAATTTTCTATTTTTGATTCAGATAGAGCATTCAATTTGAAACAACTTTCTAATTTTCTCCCATTACAAAAAAGTTATTCATTCTCTTGGTATCTTTATTTGAAAATAAATTATGTAACTTTAGATTACGGCCCATTTTGTTGAACTACCTGGGTTGTTCTTGTTGATTGGTGTATACATTCATCCACCAATAAATAAGTGCTGTCCAAGGTTATGGACTTTGTTTTTCAAATAAAGATATCAAGAGAACAACAAAAAAATTGATAATAGGAGTAAATTTGAATGTTGCTTAAAATTGAATGCTAAATCTGAATTATGAAAGAAACAAATAGGGTTAATTGTCCCGTTAATTGCTCAATTTTGTTTAAAATAATTTGTTGGTGTTCACTTTCCTTTTTTTTAATTTATTTTTTTATTGTAAAAATGATTAAATTTACACAATTTAAGAAAAGATACATATAAATGAATATCACATGTTAACGATGAATAGTTAAATTATAATTATTGATTCATGTAACCTTTATTCTAATTGAGTTGTTTATCCAAAAGCTCAATATTATATTTTAATTTCAAAATTCTATCTAAATATGTTTATTAAATTTAACCTTTAATAATAAGAGTAGATAATATCTTACACCTGCATTGAATTTGAACATCAGTCATTTGTAACGTGTGAATCAAGTAATAACAAACACATTTATTAATAATTATTAAATATTTTATTTATTTATTTTTATAAAAAAAATAAAAACAACAAAATTTAATCATAATTAAAAAATATTTAATTCATATTTTTAATTAAAAATAATAACAACATAAAAACATTTATTCATAATTAAAAAATATTTAATTCATATTTTTAATTAAAAATAATAAAAACATAAAAACATTTAATCATAATTAAAAAATATTGAATTTATATGTTTTAATTAAAAATAATAACATAAAAACATTTATTTATAATTAAAAATATTTAATTCATATTTTTTAATTAAAAATAATAAAAACATAAAAACATACATATAGACAGAATAAAAAAATACAAAATACAAATTACAAATAAAAATAAGAACATACATAATAAAAGTAATCTTAAAAATAATGTGCATATTAAAAACCCTAATAAAATGAGCAAATTAAAACACCCTAATTTTTTTTTTGGATGATGGAGAGAGGGGGGTGATCTTGCCCTTGTTCCACTTCTCCCAAAAGTTAAAAACAATTGACGAATAAAAACCCTGTTGTTTTCGCCTGCCCTCTCCCGGTGCTGGTGTTCTAACTGCTCTTCAGCTGCCCTGGCCCTATCTAATTCTAATCTTTCCTTATCAAAGTTTAATCTATCACTATCCCTCTGCCTTTCATAAATAAATCTATCCCTCTCTAATTCTAATCTTGCACTATCCCTATGGCGTTCATATACAAATCTTTCCCTCTCTAAATCTATTCTAGCTGATTCTATCCTCAACATTTCCCTCTCTATATCTAATCTTTCCAAATCTACTGTAATGCCCCTCTCTAATATCTGCCCCTGTTGCTCAACAGATGATCTTAATGCCCCATGCAACTCATGGTGATCATTCCGGTACTGCCTGGCCAGATTTAACATTTCCCCAACTGCCTCCTCATCATTGATGGGAGGCAGTTCGTGGCCAGGATCAGCACGGCCATGAGCTGATGGAGCATGACCAACAGGGGCAGGAGGGGCACCAGGGTCCAGAGCAGCTGGGTCTTCTGGGTCAGGAGGGGCAGCACAGATGAGAGATTCCAAATCCGATGTCCCCTGGGAGATTCCCTGTTGCTGGAATTCGGGATATTGGGTCTCTCCTAGGGACGACTCCGTCAAATCTCTCACCTGTCGAAGACAACGGTCGATCTCCTCCAAAACATTAAATGCATGTTCCATATCTAAAGAAATGAGAAATAAAATATATATTGTTATTTAACTTAATGTAAATTGAAGGATTAAATGCATATGATATTAAACATATATCTTCCATAAATCATATCAAGATGGAAAATGTAAGACACTGTATTTTAACATGAAAGATTTGTATAGTTTATGTTCTCTTAAATGGATAAAATAAATACAAATGTTGATATAAATTTTTAATTTAAAAGGGGCTTATTATAAAACATATATCATATTCAACATTGTATTAAAGTATTCACCGTGCAACAGCATTTTCAAAACATCAATTTTCTTAATTGAACATTTTCTAAATCTGTTTAGACTGTTTATTAATCACTGACATGATTACAAGCACCACTAATGGTGTGAGAAGCTTGAGTAGTGACAATGGTGTTGCGCTAAGAATATATTATAGGCCTATTTATCTTTGGTCTGTTGGACATGATCCGACAGTACGGATCATGTGCGCCATACCTCACTGAATGCAGAGACTTCAGAGCCACGGACAATGGCCCCTCAGCAGAGGGGGCTCAATAAGCAAGATCATACTTGATTGTGGTGAATAGCGGCAAGGGTATGTAGCAGCATTCTTTATACGGATGCTCATAACTGCAGTGCTTGAAAGCCTACAGGCTTGCAAGAAACTGGTTATCTCCATCTCCATTTGTAGATTAATACATGAGAGAGAGAGAGAGAGAGATAGAGGCCCATTTATCAAGCTCCGTATGTAGCTTTAAGGGCCGTGATTCTGGCGAGTATTCATACTCTCCAGAAACAACAGTTATGAAGCAACGGTCTAAAGACTACTGCTCCATAACCCTGTCCGCCTGCTCTGAGCTCTGAAAATGTATTGCTCTCCACATTCAGCTATGTCTGTCAGACCTGATCCGCGCTGTTGGATCATGTCTGACAGATATTTGTTAAACAGGCCTCAAAGAATCGTCATGCAATACACAGGTGATGATCCAAACCTTTCATTTATTTGAAGTTGCAAAGTACTGTCAATTCAAATATGTTCTTTAATCATTAAAGGGATAGTCTAGTAAGAACAGAACTTTCATGATTCAGATAGATCATGACATTTTAAGCAACATTATTAGTTAATCATATTATCAATTCTTATTAGTTCTCTTGTTATCTTTCTTTTAAAATCGATATAAAGTAATATTACAAGCAGGCACATTTTGGTTTCAGCAAATGTATACCGTTTGTTGATTGGATGTTTACATTTAGACAACAATCAACAAGCAGTACCCAGGTGCTTAACCAAAAATGTGCTGTCTTTTATGCTTACATTCATGGTTTGAAAATAAAGATAACAAGAGAATAAATAAAAATTGATGATAGGAGTAAATTTGAAGCTTAATTGTATGCTCTATCTGAACCATTACATTTTTATGTTAAAGGGATATTCCAGCCAAAATTGAAAACCACATGGGTGCATTTCGGTATTGAACATAAGCAAATATGTAATATACATGCATTAGCAAAAAAGCTTCTAATTAAAGCTATAGCTGTTTCAAAAGTGTATTTAAGTATGCACCGTGCACCAGCATTTTAAACACAGCACTTGCTCAGAGAGCCTAAGGTGCTTGTACTATCTGGTAATGACTCAATTTGTTAATTGCTGACATGATACAAGCCCCACTGATGATCTGAGTAGCTGCAGTATTTGAAATGTGGGTGCAGTGACAATATCTAGCTATGCTTCACATGAACATGCAAAGAAAAATGTCAACACTAAAACAGTAATAGCTTTTACTAGAAGCATTTTTGCCAATACAGGTATATTGCAAATACGTTTCTATTCAAAGATGTAATAAATCTATGTGCATTTATATTTTGACTGGAATGTCCCTTTAACTATACTATCCCTTTAAGCTATAGAATACAAAATTAAATTTCAAATTAAATATAGTTCTATTGAATTGTATTAATTTACTCTGTGGGGCATATTTATCAAGATCTGGCGGACCTGATCCGACACTGCGGATCAGGTCTGCCAGACCTCGCTGAATACAGTGAGCAATACGCTCGCCGTATTCAGCATTGCACCAGCAGCTCACAAGAGCTGCTGGTGCAACGCCGCCCCCTGCAGACTCGCGGCCAATGGGCAGCCAGCAGGGGGGTGTCAACAACCCAATCGTACTCGATCGAGTTGTATTGTGGCGATGTCTGTCCGCCTGGTCTTTGTGACCGCTGCTTCATAACTGCTGTTTCTGGCGAGTCTGAAGACTCGCCAGAAACAGGGGCCATCAAGCTCCATACGGAGTTTGTTAAATAGAGCCCTGTATCTTTTTTTGAAGGACCAACAATGCACTACTGTTTGCTCACTGAACACATTAATGAGCCAATCACAATCAGTATATAAGTATATCTATCTATCTATCTATCTATCTATCTATCTATCTATCTATCTATGTATGCATGTACCAATCATCATCTATAAGTTTGGTTCTTTGATACTACAGTGCTTTCAAATGTAACCTTTTAATCTAAAGTATAAAAATGTAATGATACAAATTAAATAATACACTTACATTTTCAATATGATTAATCTAGGATTCTCTATCCTAATCCACTGAATAAGGGTTTGTGTTTCATGTCCCTGTAAATGTATGGCTAACTAAGGATAATATAAATATTTTAAATTTAACAATAGTTAAATCTCTGTATGTGTATCTAAAATAAATGTTCTATGTAAATGAGAACTAACATCATTTGACTGCACTATTCTTAGAAATACTATGAAATGAGAGATTATCTAAACAATCTATGTTATTTCACATTAATGTTTATGAAAGTGATATTCTTCATTAATACAAATTTAACTTTCACATTGAGCTATTGACAATCCTGATAATCTGAGCACACATAACATTCATGTTTGATCTTGTTTTTGTTACCTGAGGAGGAGATCGTAGATCTTGGAGGGGGTCCCAAAGTCCTTCGGACCTCAGCTGTATAATGAAAATAGAATATACATATTTAGAAATGTGAACAATCATACAAGTAATAAAAATTAAATTAAAAGCAAAGTAATAATAAAAAACATACCTGTAGATCGGCCAATGCTTGCTCCATCAGGGGTTCTGCACATAATGTCCGGGTGTGTGGCGGCCGAGGAGAAGCTGTGGCTGGATTCAGTGTGGATACTGACGGGCAATAGGAGGGTCCCATCTCCAGCCGTGGCAGCATCATCAGCTGTAACTGCAGCAGCTGCAGCACTGGTAGATGCTTAAACAAAATACATGAAATAAAATATTATTATCAATATTATTGCACATCATAATCTTAATAAACATTTGAAACCAAAAAAAAAAAGAAAAAGAAAACATGTGCGACATCAATAACGCATGTAATAGAATGTTACCTGCCAACTCATCAGTATCATGCCCCACCAAATCCAGACCGAGCGTCATGTTTGCTCCCAGCTTCTCCCTCAGCTGAACCTCATACTCGGATAGTTCTGCCACATATGGTGCCACCACCGGTCGAACGAGCAGCCTGCTTCTCCCTGGCCAACTTGGCCTTTAAGATTCTCTTAATGTCTGAGAATCTTTTCTTACAGTGCACCACTGTTTTGGGATGAGTCCCTTCAGCGGATACACTGCCAGCTATTGCTCTCCAGATCTCTTCTTTTCTTGAGAGCAAGGTCTTTTGGGCTTTGGAACCATAAATAAAATCATAGTGCTCTAAAACAAGGGTGACTAAAACTTTGCTTGGTCAAAATTAAATTGGATACTACGTCCAGACTTTGTCTTCCCAGGCACAGACATAACAAAACAAAATTACACGAATGTCGCAAGTAAATAAGCAATAAATATGATAATAAATATAATGAAACCTAGAGCTCTTGTAAAAGCTTTGGTCAATATACTCCATTTTAAATTCCCTTTTATAGATAGGTAATACGTAGACAATCAGCCGTTAACAATTATACAATCATCAGAAACTTTTACAGTATTAGGAAATCTTTTTTATAATTTCGTCATTGATGACGCCTGTTTAATATAATCCTTGAACAATAACAATCTATAATTGTTGTCTTGATGTCACAGTAAAACAATATTAGTGAATGTTTAAAAATATATTTATGGCGCAATATTAATTAGTTGGTGACGGTGAATTGCTCATACTTGTCTACAGGGTGTCATACTTGTCTACAGAGTGTCATACTTGTCTACAGGGTGTCATTCTTGTCTACTTAGACAATCAGCCATTAACAATTATACATTCATCATAAACTTTTACATTATTAGGACATATTTTTTATAATTCCGTCATTGATGACGCCTGTTGAATATAATCGTTGAACAACGATCTATAATTGTGGTCTTAATGTCGCAGTAAAACTAATATTATTGCATTTTTTTAAAATATTTTTATGGCGCAATATAAATTAGTTAGTGACGGTGAATTCATCATCCTTGTCTACAAGGTGTCATCCTTGTCTACAGGGTGTCATCCTTGTCTACAGGGCATCAGACTTGTCTACAGGGTGTCATCCTTGTCTACAGGGTGTACCATTTCACACGTATTATGTGAGAGAGGACTATTGTCCGACAGGAGAGGGATCACATCTTTACATATTTGATAATACTTTGAAGATGCATGAATCCAGACAATCATATGATCAAATTTGTTTTTATATTTGGATAAATAGTAAATTTAATTTGGTTTTTGGTGAGTCATTAGTGACGCATATATTATTATTTTTTGAAAATGTTTGTATTACATAGTAATCGTCATGAACACGTGAAACATCTAATCAGCCAACCAAATATTAATATTTTTATTTATACTTGCAAGAACCAATACAATTTGTCTATTATTGGTATATTTGTGTCGCACTAAAAATTATTTTAGATGATTTTTTAAGTTAAAAAGATGGCGCAATGACCACCAATATTCACAGAGGGGGAATTGGTTATTTTGGTCTATGGAATGGACAGATACTTCCCGAGGTGCATAGGAGGTGTCCGAGGAATACAACATGAAGATAGGGACCGCATCATCTATGAGATGATGCAGAGAATGAGACAGATTTCTGGTGTCCGCCGTTCTAGACGCAGTTGCCTACGGAGGTTCTAAGACCTCTGAAGACGCGAGTCAGAGCGATATTGCGATTTGTGATCGCTCATTCGAGCATGTAAGTATTTTGTATTGTACTTAAAAATTATGTATACTTAAATATACTTAAAAAAAAAAAAGGTTGATTTTGAAATGTCTTTCTGAGCTAATCATATTTATTTTATTCCATTCAGTAAATCTTACATTTATTTTATATATTTATTTGATAATAATTATAGTTTTCTTGAAGCCGGCCCATCTTATTTTTTATTTGTTGTTTTTCAATGTATTTTACCTAATTGCATCCAAACATTTGATGTCATTCACCACCCCATAATTTCTGTAGAGGATCAATCAAATACAATGTTATTCCTCTTTAAATTATCATCATATTAATTTATTTTATGGAGACATATATAAAGACTAAAAAGCAGATTATAAAAAATAAAAGAATGAAAATTCATGCTACATCATAATTATTAACCATGCTACAAGAAAGTTTACTCATAGAGATACATATTAAAAAATATATTATGCATGTATATATATAAATATTTATCTATATTCTTAAGCAAAAAAATATATTTAGATATGTATGTATATCTACATATTTAAATAGTGAGAGAGAGAGACAGACAGAAAGACAGACAGAGAAATAATATCTATCTATCCAGCATATATATATATATATATATATATATATATATATATAATATATATTTATCATACATATATATATATATATATATATATATATATATATATATATATATATATACATACATATATGAGACGAGGAAAGAGAGGCGCTGAGTCTTTTTAGTGAATATATGAAGTTTATTAGGAGCAGGCTTCCATCAAAGACATCAGGTAAGCTCCTATCTTACGCGTTTCGCGCATGAGCACATGCGCTTCATCAGAGATATTAGTCTCTGCAACTGAGGGTCAATTTAAAGGTGAGAAGAACCAATCAGCAGGTGTGAAAGTATTTACTCTTTGTGTATATAATGAACAGTATGAGCTGGTAATTAAAGGGAAACACACCTGAATACACCTGATAGTAAAAACGATAACTCTCACCTATTACATTGCTCCCCAGCAGGGAGAGACATACAGAAACAGAATCATACATATAACAATTATATGAGATGCAGTTAGTATTTACAATAAGGGTGTCTTAGCCAACGAGCAGTATGATAATATATTAGCTTAATGTATTTTTTTTTTTTTAATTTTATTTATTACCAACAAATGGTACAGTGGTAAGATACAATTCAATGATACACCACGCAGGGTGTGGTAAGAGAGTATAAAATTGATAAATCAATATGATATACAGCAACGCAATTTGATCAGATATAATAGCATGCAGCGTTCATATTTGTCTTGCAGTTTGTACTCACTTGTACCACACTGTTGGGGTTTTATTTTTTTGTAAACTAACACAACCAACTTAAACCTAATCTAACTTAAAATATAGGCACACAAACCAAACAAACAAACAAATCAAATCACACAGACAAGAAATAAGTAGTCCCCTCCACAAAAATGCTGAGAATCACAGTACGTATAGCATAGTGCACAGTGCCCCAATCCATGTTAGTAACAGAGTTCCAAGAGGTATGGGATAGCATATTAAGGTGCCAATCAGTTTTCATATGTACCTGGGCTATAGAAAACAATAATAGGACCCATCTTATTAGTCAAATACAATTTTACGGAAATCTTCGGCTTAAATCAGAATGTTTCTACAGAAGTGGGAGGAGGCATTAAGGGTATAAGATAATATAAAATTGCTAACGCAATACAATATACAACAACACAATTTTATCAGATATCGTAGCATATAGTGCTCATATTTGTATTGAGGTCTGCAAAAGACTTATATGGGTGTCACAAATTTAAGTAGCTGATCTGAGTTATGGTGACACAGCTGAGAAACTACACCTAATTGCTTAAGTTAAGTTAACAAAGTCATTCTGACTATTTTATGAAACATTGATGCAAACAGACGGCTACTGCATTCTCTAATATTGCCATTTAGCCAATAAATAAATTATAGTGAAAGGATTGCAAAAGTGCTCAGCATAGTTAAATAAAAATGAAAGGTCAATTTTTTTAAATTAAAATGCAGGGTAACCAAGGTATTATCTGTCTTACACCATCCCCCTTGAAACCAATATACAATGTAGAATAAACAATGCAGGCATAAAAGGAAAACAATAAACAATCAAATCAGAGTAGGAAAAATAAATCAAGCAGATACATAGAGAATGTTAAAGCATACCTGTTTCTATACAGGTGTCAGGTTTAGCAGAATCTTACAGTAAATTGCTGTAAGATGATCGTAGCTCAGGGCTAAAGAAAGTGTGATGCAATACCAAAGTAGCCACTAGAGGCCCTCAGAGATTAACAATCCACTCATTTTGCAAGGAATTGGGATATAGAAAATAAAAATATAATATACTGTAGCACGCAGCACACCTGATCAGCAAGCACACAACTAAGAAAATATAGCTCCTATAATACAACATGCATTTGTGACAGCAACATAGATTTTGCTGATAAACCATGTGGGGTCTATGAAAGCAGGAGGGGTCTGCAATAAACGCTATAAAAAAAAACAACAAAAAAAAAAACTGCAGGTATACAATAGGAAAACTTGATAAGTATATTGATATATTTAGACAGAATATAGGGTTGACATTTATATTTGATAACAAGGGCAAAGGTTAAGCCCACAGAAACTTTAAAACAGCAACGTGCAGCATTCGTGTATGGGTTGGTTTTGTTCAGCGGCTGTGAGTAATGTAGTGACCTGTGCAGCCCAACACTGATACGATATTAATGAGCAGTTTTGTTAGCACATTGTAAGCGTTAGCAGGATGATATATATAAAAGTGTCACCAATATAGATTTGGAACCGCTGATATAATTAGTGAAAGTTATGGCTCTATATCTCAAGTGTCCATTGGTGAGTTGAGATCATGCAGTAAAGGTCCAGGGTAGTCCCACTAAATTACATTTGCATTGATGTTTTACACTGATGGATGGTGTAACAGCGCTCCCGTTCAGGGAGTCCATAGCAAATACGCAGCAGCTAGTTTCTAATGTCAAATAGTTATAAGGCCAAGAGGGAAATACGGGAAGCAGTCAAAAAGAACACTATCACTCAGCCATCTTATATATATGTGTATTTGCACTGGAAGTGCGACATCTCACAAGTAGGGCTACAATCAGTATCCCCACCTGCCGTATACTTTCATCCCACTCCAGCCCTTGGTGGAACCAGTCTGATTATTAGTCCGTGGTAAGCATTGTATCTGGGGTGTTGTCCGGTTGTAGTATTGGGGCACAGCAAGGTGTTTGGTACATGGACATTGTGTTTGAAGTGCTGACCGGTAGTAGAATTGGGGCACAGCAAGGTGCCAGTTACAGACATATAAGGTCGCACTGCATCTGAGCCGCAGCTTGTGAAACAATAGAATTGAGACTCCTTGATGCGTGTCAAGTCTCCTGAGGAATGAGCTGCTGCCTCTTGACCGTGAATGATGTGGTTAGTTTTGTGCAACACCTTCATTCTACCCTCCATCCGGGCCCCCTCAGTGATCTGGCAACCTGGCCGCATTAGGGCAGTAGCAAGGCAACAGTCCAGCACTGACTCTGCAATGCCGGAGTCCAAAATGGCCAATGTCAAGGGAGTCCCATCCGCAATCAGGTTGGTTAGGGAGATCTGTCGCGGTTATATCAGGCAGATAGGGGGGGTTCTAGGAAGATCGGTTATCTGGAGCGCTTTCACTTCTAGCAAAAGTTCCCCCATAGATGTTACCAGGGAATCAAACAGTGGAGTAAAGACTTCAATGAGGGGAGAGGAAATGCGCTCCATCTTGCCTGTCATTGCAATGAGCATAGTAGAAAAGCCCGCTGGTTTAATTTTACTTTTTTTGCTTTCTCGGTAGCCAGGAGTTGGAACGTCCTGATCCTGGTAGTTTCCTGGGCACATTTATTGCCAAAGGAGGTCTGGATGGCTGAAGATTCGGCCACAAATCTTTTAGATGCAGAGATTCTTCACAGAGCTATGTGAGTCAGTGGCCATCTTGGAGAGCCGCCCACCGGAAGTTCAACTAGCTTAATGTATTTTAGTTAGATGAAAATATATATGTGTGCAAAAATAAAGAGTGACAATTCGCACAATTAAGTGAGCACGTGAAAAGTAATTGCGCATAGTGTAAATGACCATAATGGTCATAATACATACTGAATAATGGGGGTCAACTGGCAAAGAGCAGCAAGACAAGAAACAATCTACTGTGTACAATTATTAATTAAAAAAGTTAATAACATTGATGACACAATGTTAAATTAGCATTGGTTAGAGAAAAAATAAAAAATAAAGAATAATAAAAGATAGTAGAAAAAAATAAGCAAGATGATATAAGTCTATATAAAACACCCCTAATCCGATTCGGTATTTTTAGATGGAATATAAATAGTGTGCAACTCATAATATATTTAGAGTATCATGAGGGTTAGTATGTTCATCACTCATGAGTAGTGATGTCGCAAACCTAAAATTTTGCGTTTGCGAACGGCAGACGCAAACTTCCACAACTGTTCGCGAACGGGCTAACTGGGCGAACCGCCATAGACTTCAATAGGCAGGCGAATTTTAAAACCCACAGGGACTCTTTCTGGCCACAATAGTGATGGAAAAGTTGTTTCAAGGGGACTAACACCTGGACTGTGGCATGCCGGAGGGGGATCCATGGCAAAACTCCCATGGAAAATTACATAGTTGATGCAGAGTCTGGTTTTAATCCATAAAGGGTATAAAAAAATCACCTAACATTGCTAAATTGTTTGGAACAATGTGCTTTAAAACATCAGGTATAATGTTGTATCGATCAGGTAGTGTAAGGGTTACGCCCGCTTCACAGTGACAGACCAAACTCCCGCGTTTAAAGGGACAGTCTACACTAGAATTTTTATTGTTTTAAAAGATAGATAATCCCTTTATTACCCATTTCCCAGTTTTGCATAACTAACATATTTATAATAATATTCTTTTAACCTCTGTGATTATCTTGTATCTAAGCCTCTGCAAACTGCCCCTTTTTTCAGTTCTTTTGACAGACTTGCAGTCTAGCCAATCAGTGCCTGCTCCCAGATAACTTCTCGTGCACAAGCACAGTGTTATCTATATGAAATACGTGAACTAACACCCTCTAGTGGTGAAAAACTGTTAAAATGCAATCTGAAAGAGGTGGGCTTCAAGGTCTAAGGTGGGCTTCAAGGTCTAAGGTGACACTGTGCCCTGGCAGGCAGGCACTGAAACGCACACGTGTGAAGGAAACTGACTGCTATTATTTAACACAGTCAAAAAAGTTTTTTTTTTTTTTTTTAAATCTACACTACTGTTACACCACATATGAGTTGCACTGGGGTGACACTGTGCCCTGGCAGGCAGGCAGGCACTTAAACGCACACGTGTGAAGGAAACTGACTGCTATTATTTAACACAGTCAAAAAAGTGTTGTTTTTTTAAATCTACAATACTGTTACACCACATATGAATTGCACTGGGGTGACACTGTGCCCTGGTAGGCAGGCACTTAAACGCACACGTGTGAAGGAAACTGACTGCTATTATTTAACACAGTCAAAAAAGTGTTGCTTTTTTTTTTAAATCTACACTACTGTTACACCAGATATGAGTTGCACTGGGGTGACACTGTGCCCTGGCAGGCAGGCACTTAAACGCACATGTGTGAAGGAAACTGACTGCTATTATTTAACACAGTCAAAAAAAGTGTTGTTTTTTTTTAAATCTACACTACTGTTACACCACATATGAGTTGCACTGGGGTGACACTGTGCCCTGGCAGGCAGGCACTTAAATGCACACGAGTGAAGGAAACTGACTGCTATTATTTAACACAGTCAAAAAAGTGTTGTTTTTTTTAAATCTACACTACTGTTACACCAGATATGAGTTGCACTGGGGTGACACTGTGCCCTGGCAGACAGGCACTTAAACGCACACGTGTGAAGGAAACTGACTGCTATTATTTAACACAGTCAAAAAAGTGTTTTTTTTTTTTAAATCTACACTACTGTTACACCAGATATGAGTTGCACTGGGGTGACACTGTGCCCTGGCAGGCAGGCACTTAAACGCACACGTGTGAAGGAAACTGACTGCTATTATTTAACACAGTCAAAAAAGTGTTTTTTTTTTTAAATCTACACTACTGTTACACCAGATATGAGTTGCACTGGGGTTACACTGTGCCCTGGCAGGCAGGCACTGAAACGCACACGTGTGAAGGAAACTGATTGCTATTATTTAACACAGTCAAAAAAGTGTTGTTTTTTTATATTTAAACTACTGTTACACCAGATATGAGTTGCACTGGGGTGACACTGTGCCCTGGCAGGCAGGCTCTGAAACGCACACGTGTGAAGGAAACTGACTGCTATTATTTAACACAGACAAAAAAAGTGTTGTTTTTTTTAAAATCTACACTACTGTTACACCACATATGAGTTGCACTGGGGTGACACTGTGCCCTGGCAGGCAGGCTCTGAAACGCACACGTGTGAAGGAAACTGACTGCTATTATTTAACACAGACAAAAAAGTGTTGTTTTTTTTAAAAAATACACTACTGTTACACCAGATATGAGTGATGGCACTGGGCAAGTGGGCACAGTATACGCTGTGTGCCTGACACACACGCTGGCAGGCAGGCAACTGCAATTAGATTACACAGGAAAAAAAAAAGCAGCCCTAAAAAGGGCTTTTTGAGGTGCTGTCCTTACAGCAGAGATCAGATGAGTCCTTCAGGACTGTAGTGGACACTGAAAACACTAGCCTAGCTATAGATTTCCCTACTAAATCAGCAGCAGCTACACTGTCCCTTCTCTCACTAACAATGCAGCTTCCACATGAATCTAAAATCTTATGCGATCTTTTAGTGGCCGTGTCGTTATACCTATGTATTGTTGTTGACAATATGTGCACGTTATGAGATATATAATGTGAGTGGATGCACAGTCCATTCTAGTAGTTATAGGATATGATTTGTTAGTTTGTGAAGAATTAAAGATAAAGCTTTTGTCAGTGTATTTACAGCTTTTACATGGAATATGGCCACATTTGTAGTTCCCTTTGGTTGGTGTTAACCAATTAGTATTAGATGGAATTTTATTGTGGAATTTTTGTGTAATTTTATCGCGTATAGTTGGTGCTTTTTTAGCCACAAATTTGACGTTTCTTTCCAGTTTATTTCTTAGGGCCATGTCTCCATTGAGAACTGGTAAATATTTTTTTATGATTTTAATAATGGTGTAAAATTGATTGCTATATTTTGTTACAAAAGAACAAGTAATAGTTAAGCGCTAAAAGCGAAGGTTGAAGAGGAGATATATAAATCTATAATTGACAGAGCAGCGGCGTTTAATGTGAGTGAAATTCTAATATAAGGAATTATAGTGGATGCTATAAATTATAGTGGATACTATAAATTATAAATAATATCAATATATATATATATATATATATATATATATATATATTCTATTCAAATGAAAAAATGAAGGATGCAGATAGATACAAATATAAATACAATTTATTAAAAGGAAGGTCTAAAACAATGTGTCAAACGATATGCAAAAAGATATATATATATATATATACTAAAACATATGTATCTAAAAGTTCAGGGACGTCTCCCTTATTCGTTACTTATGGTAACGCTCATAAAAATGATAAAAGAGGAACTGGTTGTGTTATATATTACTTGCATTTTTGGCAAACAGTGGAGCAATAAATCCTAAGATGTCCAGTATAGCAGCGAGGTAACTGGTGGATATAAGGCCGCGTTGTATGCGGCTAGGCGTTACCAAATGATATTGAATGCACCTTTTTTATGGCTCCTACGTGACCGATGTGACGTCACTGCTGTTGGTTACGTGCAGCGTTTCTATAGTTACCCCTATTCCGCAAAAGATCGTGGAAGTCCTGGGGGATATTTGTAGTACTTGGCGGTCAAAGTGGATGACTTAACAAGGTGCTCCTCTCTTCCTAATGCAACAGGCAGTGTAGGGCACAATTGGGCCTGGAGCAAAGCTAAGGGTTAAAGCCGTAGGGAGAGATAGGAGAAGAGGGCTGGCTAGGGAGGTTAGTTGCAACAATGTTGCATGCAAGGGAGGGGCCCACTACTCACCTTAAAAGTGGGGATCATCAGCTTCCTGGCCCTCTTCTTCCTGGAATCCGGTGCAGACGAGTTCTTTCTGTTATTGTTCAGGGTAATTCTTAATTTCTGTGAACAATGCAGCGATCCAGACGATCCAAACTCCCTCCACAGCGCTTCCACGAGTTGGTGTTTGAGAAACCTGGATCTGGAAAACAGAAAAAACAGATAAGTACACAGGATGACATTGAAGAGCTAGATGACATAATTCCACCTACACAGTACACTACTGAGATTAGGCCTAGTACTAGTATAACACAGACAAACATTATGAGTCACACAGTTAGCAGGATAGATATCCATGCAGCAAGTGAGGGGGTCGAAGGAGACGATTCAGCCTATGCATCAGTGGCAATGGCTAGGCCGGATGAACAATCAGCCTGTCTCCAAACAACTGGCCCTCAGGCTAGGCCTCAGGCTTCCAGTCCCCCTCCGGCACCACCACATGTATCGGTTGATGCCTATGCGGAAAACGCAATTTCCCCAGTAGCTAGGCCCAGGTTAGATAGGGGCCCAATACGCGGGGCAATTACAAACCCTGAGACAGATTTAACGATTGCGCAGGGCCCCTCTCTATTGGCGCCTCCTGTTAACCCCCTTTATACTATTTCGGCCCGGTCTGGTGGGTCTTCTGAGTTGGCCTTCCCGCCGGCCCAGCAAGCCCCCGCTTTGCCTACTTCGGTAGCTGGGCCTGATTCTGTGGCCATTACGCCGGCGCAGCATGCCCTTTCAATAGCTGGGCCCGCTTCTGTTGTCTTGCCGCTGGCACAACAAGCCCCCATTTTGCCCGTCTTAACACCTCAGCCTGTCTTAACACCTCAGCAGGGCTTACCTGAAGCAGCGGTATCCTCCCTCATGTCCGCGATTCCTCCGTCGGCAGTCTCGGCGGTGTCTTCCATCCTGGCATCATTAGTTGCGGCGATGTCCCCGGCGGGTATGCAGGCTCCTCCGTCGGGTCCTCCAGGTCCTTCGGCGGGTACTCCGATCCAGCTCCATGCGACGACGGTGTCCGGTCCTCCAAGCCAGGCCGCGGGTCCTCAGGGTCCAATGGTAAGTGCGCAACCGGAAGTTCCGGTCACGCGCCCATCCACTTCCGGTTCCGGTTTCAGCGTCGGGACTTCGAGGGGACGGTCGCATCCTCTGCAGCTCCGTGAAGGTGAGCATCATGAGAGGATGTCGGCCGGGGGTGGGTTATGGGGCCGAAGGGGTCCTCAGGTTCGGCAAAGGAAGGCGCCATCTCGCATTAATTCCAGATTGCAATTTACTGGCATCGGGGCTCAGGATTCAATTAGCAGGGTCATGCATAGAGGCCTTAAAAGTAGGAGGGGGGTTTCCACGAGAGCTAACAGGTTAAACCCCTTGGGTAGGGGCATATTAGCGAGAACCAGGGCGATAGATTATCAACCAGGTTACAATCCAGGAGGGCTAATAAGTGCAATTGAACCGCAGGGTCAGCACGCCCAGGATCAGGGACAATTTAATGTGGCACACCAACATAACGCTCAGGGTCAGGTTAATGCTGCGCGGCAACATAACGCTCAAGGGCAAGTTAATGTTGAAGTTCAGTATAATAGGGCAGATTCTCAGCAAAGTAGGGCAGATTCTCAGATTAGTAGTGCGCCATCACACACAGTCAGTGGCGCATCTAGCTTGCACGCTCACAATACGAATGCACACGCTGTGGCGCAGTTAGGGATTTCTAGTGTGAATGCACAGGCTGATCCTATGAGTCACAATATGAATGCACTCGCTGTGGCGCAGTTGGGGAATTCTAGTGTGAATGCACAAGCTGATCCTATGAGTGTTTCGAATGTGAGGGTACGAAATGTTGCAAATGATGCTTTGAATGTGATATCTACACCACGGTCACATGAGATAAGGGACAATTCTGCTTCATTGGTTCAGTTACAAGGTAGCAGTGTGAATGTGGGGCATGGAAGGGCAAATGTAATAGGGCAGGCAAGCTTACATGCAAATACCAGGTCAGGCTTGGGCCCTATTAACCCCCCCTTTGCCGGTGTCCGTAGTGCTCGCAACCTTTTTTCTTTTTTACAGAACGCATCACAAGTGGATCCGAGCATGGAACCAAACCAGGTTGATAGGCCTTCGGCTTCGGCTGTTAATCCTCAGGAGCAGGCGGATGCACAGCAGCATGAAAGCACGGCTAATTCCTTACAGCGAGACGACGGGGCTGTTCCTGGTCCTTCTACTTCCGGTATGGAGCCTCAGGACGGCGCAGTGGCCATTCCTGGTAAGCCCTCTACATTTATACATGACCGACATGACCAGGTTGACTCATCCCTTTCAGAATCAGAGTGTGACAGTGACACTTCACTTGGGCTAAGGGGTAAGGGTCAAAAGCGCATGTTTGCTATGGTAAAGAAAATGTGGCAGGTAATGCAGTCAGGCGCAGTTGGGAGCATGGCGCAGGCGCAGCTTGCGAAAGCTTCTCCAGAAACTTTGCAGAACAACACTATTTTGGGGGACAAGCGTCCGCCTATTAACTTAATTCCGGAAAGGAAAGTGGCCTTACACGGCAATTCCTTCCCCTCTTACACTCCCTCCTTGCATGGTCATTTGAAGCCAAGAACAATTAGAAAAATACAGCAGGGCAAATATGTGAATATATTTGAATTATCTGCTGAAGCTTGTAGACAGCGAGAGAAAAGTGCGGACGGTACTGGACCTAAAAGGTTTAAGCGTCCTGAAACTTTTGAGGAGTGGCTAATTTGCTTTAGAGTTTTCTCCTCTTGCTACCTGGAGAAATACCCGAGCCAATGCCATGCTATCCTCAAATACACTGATAATATCCATTGGATTCAGAGGAAGTTTGCTGAGGGGGCTTGGAGAGATTATGATGCGGAGTTTAGGCAAAAGATGGCAGGTAATCCTGTGCTCACCTTTGATACAACTGACTCGCATCTTTGGCAGCGCCTTGGCCCGCAAGGGTCACCCTCCTCCTCCACCCCCTCTAGCAATCAGTCCTTTCGTGCTTCCAAAACGAAGTGCAGAGGAGGTACCTGCTGGGCATTTCAGGATAATAAATGCGACAGAGGTAATTCGTGTGCGTTCAGGCACGTATGCAGATACTGTGCCGGCTCACACTCCGGGAGCGAGTGTGCCAGAAAGAAGGATTCAACATCCGGTAGAGCACAGAACAAGCTCTCTCTTATTGCTAAGGGCCCCAACACCGGTGAAGGTGCACGCCCTTGAGCCATGGCTTAGGGTGTACCCAGATTCGCGCGCAGCGTCTTTAATTTTTCAAGGCTTTACGGAAGGTTTTCATATACCTGTGACGAAAGCCATTAAAGGTTCTAGAGGCTATCGTAACCTCAAATCAGCTTACCAACACCCTTCGGTTGTTAGGGACAAGCTGGATAAGGAAATCTCTATGGGCCGGGTAGTGGGTCCTTTTTCCTCGCCCCCTTTGCCGAATCTGGTCATTTCACCACTTGGTGTGGTTCCCAAGAAGGAATTGGGAAAATTCCGTCTAATACACCACCTATCCCACCCTAGGGGCTATTAAGTCAATGATGCTATTGATCCGGAACTCAGCTCAGTGCGATATCAATCTTTTGATAGCGCTCTGGACTTGGTGCGGGGGGTAGGTGCGGGCGCCTTGTTGGCAAAGCTGGATATTGAATCCGCCTTTCGCCTACTGCCCTTGCACCCTTCATCATTTTATTTGATGGGTTGCAAATTTCAAAAGGGGTTTTACGTAGATAGGTGCTTGCCTATGGGCTGCGCAATCTCTTGCGCCTTGTTTGAAACCTTTAGTACATTTTTGCACTGGGTTTTAGAGCAACAGGCAGTTCATAACCGCATTGCACACTATCTGGACGATTTCCTCTTGGTGGGGAGTCCGGGAACTAATGAATGTCAGCAACTGATGGAATCCATGAGAATCCTTATGTTGCAATTCGGTGTCCCATTAGCTGAAGACAAGACTGAGGGCCCGGGTACTTGCATTACGTTCCTGGGTATCGAAATCGATACCGTCGACAGAATTTGTAGGCTGCCTTCTGGCAAAGTCCGGGACATGCTTGAGGCAGTTGAAGCGGCTGTTTCCATGGTAACCATTACGCTTAGGCAGCTACAGTCATTACTTGGCCTTCTGAATTTTGCAGGCAGAGTTATCCCCATGGGGAGAGTTTTCAATCAGAGATTGGAGGCTAAGCTGAAGGGCAAACTCAGACCTTCTGAAAAAATTTGGATTTCAGAAGGCATGAGAGCTGACCTGCGAGTCTGGAAGACCTTTCTTCAGGATTTCAATGGGATTCGATTATGGCGATCTGAGCCCATTTCCAGTCAGTTGTTGCATTTATTTACTGACGCCGCAGGGTCAAAGGGTTATGGGGCGTATTTCCGAGGGGAATGGAGTGCAGGCCCTTGGCCGCCAGAATGGTCAGCAAGGGGCTTAACACGTAACCTTACCCTTTTGGAGCTCTTCCCTATCGTTTTGGCGGTTGAACTTTGGGGCAACAAATTCGCAAACAGGACGATTAATTTCTGGACAGATAATCTCAGTGTCGTCCACGCGGTGAACGGTCTTTCGGCCACATCTGCGGTTGTAGTTTGTTTGCTGAGGCATCTGGTGTTACGCTGTCTTGAACTTAATATCCAGTTTCAAGCGCGGCACGTCCCGGGGGTTAATAATGTCTTAGCAGACGCACTATCCAGGTTTGATTGGGTGACGTTCAGACGTTTGGCCCCTCATGCTGCATTAGAAGGCTTACCTTGTCCTGGTTTCCTTTGGCAGCTTCTCCGTCCTGGATATCCTTGCTCCCTCTAATGCGGGCATCCCTTGCCCCTAGGACATGGCGCTCCTATGTCAGGCTTTGGCGCGAATGGGAAGAATTTTGCCGATGTCAGAATATGGAGGCGATTGAAGCGTCTCAGGACACGGTATGTGATTGGCTGGTGAGTCTTTGGCGAAAGGGTTCGCGGCAGGTGGCTGTTCATTCTCGGTTGGCTGCCTTGTCATTCTTTTACCGTACACTTGCTTTGCCGGATCCGGGTAGTTCAAAATTTGTGCGTCAAGTTGTTAAAGGTTGGGGCAAGCTCCAACCACAACAAAAGGACTCTAGGGAGCCTATCACGCATGACCGGCTCGAGCGGCTGGTAGACGCTTTGCCGGACATCTGCGCAACGCATTATGAGTTTTTGTTATTCAGAGCCGCGTTTTTATTAGCTTATTCGGCAGCGCTGCGTATAAGTGAGCTCGTGGCGCCGTCCAAATCCTGCACTGATAAGGGCCTTCAGTTTGGCCACGTCAGGGCTGGAGCAGATTCACTTTTAATTTATTTGCCAAGATCCAAGACTGATCAAGAGGGCAAAGGGGTATGGATACCTATATCTCAGTCTAGCGGTCACTGCTGCCCGGTGATGGCGGTGAACCAGTTTTTAGAACAAAGGCCAGAGGAACAGGGTCCTTTGTTAATCCACGCGAACCGGACTTCTCTATCTTTGTTCCAGTTCCGTAGGGTGCTTGCGAGGGCTGCTGCGCATGCAGGTTTGGACGTGTCGAAAATAGCTCCCCATTCTTTCCGCATAGGGGCAGCTACTAATGCCGCGCTGCAGGGTTCTTCCGTGGAAGCCATTTGCCGTCTGGGTAGATGGCGTTCCAATAAGTTTAAGGGTTACATTTGACCGGTTGTTGAATAATATGTTAGTCAGTAGTGTTTGTTTTCAGTACTAATCACATGTGTCTTTACAGGACTTGTCAGCGGCGCTAAAAGGATATGGATCGTGGGGCACTCCTATGTTCATTGGGCCTCCATACGTAGTTCGGCCCTTCCGGGGGGGCAGAATTTAGGTTTTCCTTTCACCCAAGTGTCAATTAGATGGTTAGGTGAGAGAGGGATGTGTTGGCCAGCGCTTCCATCACGCATCTCAGAGGCCCTAGTACGCTGGGGTAAACCTCATGTTATAATCCTTCATTTGGGTGGCAATGATTTGGGCGCCATTCCTGTCTTGGAGCTTATCAAAATCATGCAAGCAGATATTGCATGGATCAGAGCTCGCATTCCGAACGTGTTGGTCGGTTGGTCCAATATAGTTCCCAGGTTGGAATGGCGTCACATGTCTTCCCACAGCGCCGCTTATAAAGTTAGGAAGAAGATAAACTCTTCAGTTGCTAGAACCGTCACAGGTATTGGGGGATTCGTGGTTAAACACGAATCTCTAACAGCCGACAAGGTCCATTACTATAGGAAGGATAGGGTACATTTGGAGACAGTTGCCCTAGATATTTTTATAAAGGATATCCGTAAGGCCATAGTAACCCTCCTTTAAGTCCGGTTGGGTTGTGTTTGTCCTTTATCGGTGGCGGCACAGTTATCATTTTTAATGCTATCTGGTGGCGGGAGGTAACGGCCCTGTTGCCTTGGAATGGGTGAACAGGGGGAGTGATGACCAATCTAAAAGTGTGAGGGGTGGATAGCCTCATGCGCACGTGAGGTGCCCCTCCTTCCCCTTGCGGGTGGGTCACGTGATCTCATTAACCCCTTAGTAGCAATTTTTCTATGAGCAGAGGTCCCGCTCTGCTGCAGTTTCCGTTTGGGCCGTTTACCTTCTGCTGTGCCGGGTTGTCATTATAGCAATTCGTTCAGCCGCCATCTGACCTTGTTGGTTACCATAGTTACTTAGTTAGTTAATAAATGTTTAACCTGTGACGGTTAAAATTTTACCCATACAAAGTTGTTGTGTTTTTATTTCATTATAGAGTAAGTGTTTTATATATTCTTTTCTACGGCTAGCGACCGGTAGGCATTTAATCCCTTAAGGCAGTGTAGGGCACAATTGGGCCTGGAGCAAAGCTAAGGGTTAAAGCCGTAGGGAGAGATAGGAGAAGAGGGCTGGCTAGGGAGGTTAGTTGCAACAATGTTGCATGCAAGGGAGGGGCCCACTACTCACCTTAAAAGTGGGGATCATCAGCTTCCTGGCCCTCTTCTTCCTGGAATCCGGTGCAGACGAGTTCTTTCCCCTCCCTCCCTTCCCTGTTACAAGATGGCTTCCAAATTTAATTTTTTGTTCTAGGTGCTAAGTATGCCTTCTCAGGCTAATTTAGTAGCCACATTATTGATTGAGCATTACCAAATTTAACTTTTGTCCCCTAGTTGGCGACGGGTATGCCTATTCAGGCTAACTTTGTCAGCCTCTTTAGTTATTGGCCTACCATATCCGGTCTACCTGGCTTCTGGCGGCTGAGTAGCGGATACCCCTTTTTCAGGGGGTAGTCCTTATTTCAATACCCGCTCGGCGGGAGGTAACGGCCCTGTTGCCTTGGAATGGGTGAACAGGGGGAGTGATGACCAATCTAAAAGTGTGAGGGGTGGATAGCCTCATGTGCACGTGAGGTGCCCCTCCTTCCCCTTGCGGGTGGGTCACGTGATCTCATTAACCCCTTAGTAGCAATTTTTCTATGAGCAGAGGTCCCGCTCTGCTGCAGTTTCCGTTTGGGCCGTTTACCTTCTGCTGTGCCGGGTTGTCATTATAGCAATTCGTTCAGCCGCCATCTGACCTTGTTGGTTACCATAGTTATTTAGTTAGTTAATAAATGTTTAACCTGTGACGGTTAAAATTTTACCCATACAAAGTTGTTGTGTTTTTATTTCATTATAGAGTAAGTGTTTTATATATTCTTTTCTACGGCTAGCGACCGGTAGGCATTTAATCCCTTAAGGATGCTGATCTCTTTCTAATGCAACAAGCTGCTGCTCTCTTTCTAATGCAACAAGCTGCTGCTCTCTTCCTAATGCAACAAGCTGCTGCTCTTTTCCTAATGCAACAAGCTACTGCTCTCTTCCAAATGCTACAAGCTACTGTTCTCTTTCTAATGCAACAAGTGGCTGCTCTCTTTCTAATACAACAAGCTACTGCTCTTTTTTCTAATGCAACAAGATGCTTCTTTCCTCCTAATACAACAAGCTACTTTTCTCTTTCTAATGCAACAAGCTGCTGCTCTCTTCCTAATACAACAAGCTGTTGCTCTCTTCCTAATACAAAAAGCTGCTGCTCTCTTTCTAATACAACAAGCGGCTGCTCTCTTCCTAATACAACAAGCTGCTTGCTGCTCTCTTTCTAATGCAACAAGCTACTGTTCTCTTTCTAATGCAACAAGCGACTGCTCTCTTCCTAATACAACAAGAGGCTGCTCTCTTTCTAATGCAACAAGCTACTGCTCTCTTCCTAATACTACAAGCTACTGCTCACTTTCTAATACAACAAGCTGCTCCTCTCTTCCTAATACAACAAGCTACTGCTCTCTTTCTAATACAACAAGCTGCTGCTCTCTTCCTAATACAACAAGCTGCTTGCTGCTCTCTTTCTAATGCAACAAGCTACTGTTCTCTTTCTAATGCAACAAGCGACTGCTCTCTTCCTAACGCAACAAGCTACTGCTCTCTGTCTAATACAACAAGCTGCTGCTCTCTGCCTAATACAACAAGCTATTGCTCTCTTCTAATACAACAAGCTACTGCTCTCTTTCTAATACAACAAGCTGCTGCTCTCTTCCTAATACAACAAGCTGCTGCTCTCTTCCTAATACAACAAGCTGCTTGCTGCTCTCTTTCTAATGCAACAAGCTACTGTTCTCTTTCTAATGCAACAAGCGACTGCTCTCTTCCTAATGCAACAAGCTACTGCTCTCTTTCTAATGCAACAAACTGCTGCTCTCTTTCTAATGCAACAAGCGACTGCTCTCTTCCTAATGCAACAAGCTACTGCTCTCTTTCTAATACAACAAGCAGATGATCTCTGTCTAATACAACAAGCTGCTGCTCTCTGCCTAATACAACAAGCTATTGCTCTCTTTCTAATACATCAAGCTCCTGCTCTCTTTCTAATACAACAAGCGGCTGCTCTCTTTCTAATACAAAAAGCTGCTGCTCTCTTTCTAATACAACAAGCTGCTGATCTCTTTCTAATACAAAAAGCTGCTGCTCTCTTTCTAATACAACAAGCTAATGCTCTCTTCCTAATACAACAAGCTGCTGCTCTCTTTCTAATGCAACAAGCTACTGTTCTCTTTCTAATACAACAAGCTGCTGCTCTCTTCCTAATACATCAAGCTGCTGCTCTCTTTCTAATACAAAAAGCTGCTGCTCTCTTTCTAATACAACAAGCTGCTGATCTCTTTCTAATACAAAAAGCTGCTGCTCTCTTCCTAATGCAAAAATCTGCTGCTCTCTTCCTAATGCAACAAGCTGCTGCTCTCTTTCTAATACAAAAAGCTACTGTTCTCTTTCTAATACAACAAGCTAATGCTCTCTTCCTAATACAACAAGCTGCTGCTCTCTTTCTAATACAACAAGCTGCTGCTCTCTTCCAAATACAACAAGCTACTGTTCTCTTTCTAATACAACAAGCTGCTGCTCTCTTCCAAATACAACAAGCTACTGTTCTCTTTCTAATGCAACAAGCTGCTGCTGTTGATTGGTAATATGCGCTCATATTACAAGTTAAAAGTAAATGCAATCACGCAAATGTAATCACATTTGCTGCTCCAACTTGTTACACAACATATTTAGGACCCTTCAAGCTTTGGTCCAGATGAAACAGTTGCACTAAACGATGAACACCTACCCCCCCCCCCCCCCAATCACAAACAAACTAAAACCCTATTATTACAAAAAATTAATTATAAAAATGGCATGAATACCTCATGATTTAGATGCTAATGGGTTAATTTTCTTTAGCTCGTGTGCTAAAAACAGTTTTTTTTTTCAAGAATAAATGTTTAGCTGTGTTTTTGTGTTGCTGTTTTTTTCCATTAGATAAGCCTGGACCCCTAATAAATAGTTTCTAAGTTCCACTTTACAAAATGTTATTGCATATTTATTGATGCATCAAGTAAGTAAAAATGACAGCACAAGAGACAAAAAGCAGTGCCTCTACCCAGAGCTAGATAAAGTTGATCAGAGGACACTAGTACATGTTTTTAACCATATTATGACACTAGAAGATGAAAATATAACAACCATGTCATATTTGGTACCAAATTCTCATGATGTCACTGGGAAATCGCTTATATAGGTGTATGCGTTGGCTATGTAAGACATAAGTTATAACGTGTCCTATAATTTCAGCCAAAGACTCTGAACTTTATGACATGTCATAAAATGAGGAGAGTGGATATTTGTAGCAAAAGAGGGGAGTGGATATTTCTGGCCCTATGTAAGAGGTTCGGTCAAGCAATGGGATATCAGAGAAACAGGTATAAAAAATGTTGTTTAACAATACAAGTGGTTCATTTCACATGGGAGGCTGTGTATCGACAGAGCTTAATGAGCAGGCAGCTACCAGGGAGGTAAAGCTGGGGAATTGCTGCTGAAAGTTTTCAGAGAGAAACTGGTCTGCCACTGACTTGTTATCAAGATAGAAACTGTGAATCCACTGGAAACTTACATACATTGGCTCTTTTACACCTGATCAATGGTCTAACTTGAAGGTGCGCTAGGACAACTGCACTAAAGCTGAAGTACAAGATTTGCACCCAGTCTATGCTGAGGGAAAAAGGCAACAAATCGTATCTTGAGTCGCTACATCGCGACCGCACAGTCTGCACAACCTGAGGATCACATATTCCTATAATTAAGTCATCCACTTTGACCGCCAAGTACTACAAATATCCCCCAGGACTTCCACGATCTTTTGTGGAATAGGGGTAACTATAGAAACGCTGCACGTAACCAACAGCAGTGACGTCACATCGGTCACGTAGGAGCCATAAAAAAGGCGCATTCAATATAATTTGGTAACGCCTAGCCGCATACAACGCGGCCTTATATCCACCAGTTACCTCGCTGCTATACTGGACATCTTAGGATTTATTGCTCCACTGTTTGCCAAAAACGCAAGTAATATATAACACAACCAGTTCCTCTTTTATCATTTTTATGAGCATTACTATTAGTAAAGAATAAGGGAGACGTCCCTGAACTTTTAGATACATATGTTTTAGTATATATATATATATATATCCTTTTTGCATATCGTTTGACACATTGTTTTAGACCTTCCTTTTAATAAATTGTATTTATATTTGTATCTATCTGCATCCTTCATTTTTTCATTTGAATAGAATATATATATTGATATTATTTATAATTTATAGTATCCACTATAATTTATAGCATCCACTATAATTCCTTATATTAGAATTTCACTCACATTACACGCCGCTGCTCTGTCAATTATAGATTTATATATCTCCTCTTCAACCTTCGCTTTTAGCGCTTAACTATTACTTGTTCTTTTGTTCTCACTTTTTGTTTTTTCCTGGAGGGGAATTCAATAGTTAAGCTGGGTTGTTTTTCTCTAGCGCATATAATTTAGTTTTACACTGAAATATTTTGTTACAAAACATATCATATACATCTATATATATCATATCATATATATATATATATATATATATATAAAGCATATATAGATATATAGATATATCTCAATATTGATATCTCTCTCTCTCTCTCTCTCAAGATATAAATGTATGTATATATTTGGTTTTCAACAGAGAAAATAAAGATTACATGCATTGCTGCTGCAGATACATTACTCCACAATAATATATATCCTGCATCTAATGTGGACATACAACTTTATATTTTCACAGATCTCAGGCGTCCCAGAGAAAGGATCCTCCGGTACGTAAGGGCGGTGTCAATGGCAACACCTCACCCCCATTGCCATTGGCCCTCCTTAAGGGTCATCAGGAGGATGATTCAGGGACAGATGTTGAAGTCCCTAATATCCAAGGTAATTTACAATTATCATACTATTTTGGCATTATTTAACATTACAATTTTTTTTTTTTAAAGGTACTTTCAGGCTGCATGTTGAAGGGACACTAAACACAAACATTTTCTTTCATGATTCAGATAGAGATTATAATATTACAAAAGCTTACAATTTAGTTAGAATATTCAATTTACTTCATTCTATATCTATCCTTTGTTGAAGTTATAACAATGTATATGGGTGAGACAATTATACAAGGCATCTATGATCATTATAAATTCTGCAACTACGGAGAATATCTAGATATGCTTTTCATCAAGTATTATAGAAGAATGAAACAAATGATAAAATCCCAAAAAATGTATAAAGATTGAAAACATTATAGTCTCTTTATAAAAGCGGAAAGTAAAAATGGGGTTTGCGTGTCCATTTTATGTATTTATTTTCAAATATAACTTATAGAGGACGTTTTTTGTTAGGTTTTAATGAACTATTTGTTGTATAATATAGGAGTTGTCATTGATCATACTAACATTTGTTCATTAGTGCTTCATCTCTGACAGATGACCAAGTACCGGGGGATACTTTCGAACCCCCTTTGTCATTGGCAGTAGTTCAAGAGGAGGTGGCAAGAGTGGAATGTAAGTAAAAATAATATAATGTTTTGCAAATTGTATCTTGATTAAGATTTTATCTAACATATTTTCTTTTAGTCTTTTTCTAGATGAAGATCAGGGCACCCAAACTGGGCCTTTCATGGAGGATATATTTCATGACCTTGCCCAAGGACTTGATATTGTGTCCAGGGCTGTGCGGGCCCTGCAGGAGGCCATGAATCGGCTTTAATTTTTAAAAAAATCATATTTTTCAGAAAAATATATATTTAAAAAAAAAAAAAAAAAGTTTTTAATAAAAATAATAATAAATGTTTTAAAAACAAAACAATTTTTTTAAAAAAAAAGCTTTTTACTTTTTTATGTTTAATAAATATCTATTTAATCTTAATTATTGTGTTGCTGTATTCATTTAAATATTTATTTCAAGTGACATGAAAAAAAAAATATATTGAGAAATATGTATAAATAGAATAAAATGTGATAACTTTCTATATTTATTATACATTTGGTTTCTACAATTCTTTTAAATACAATGTAAAGACGATAATATGCCAATAAACTATATAGCTGCTGATTGATGAATGCACATAGATACATTGAGGCACATTTATTGAGAGACTGTGTTTCTGGCGAGAATTAGGACTCAACAGAAACACAAGTTAGGGAGCAGCGGTCTAAAGACTGCTGCTCAATAACCCTGTCCACCGGCTCTGATGAGGCAGACAGGAATCTCAAGAATTGAAAACGATCGAGTACCATCAGTTTGATTGACACCTCCTGCTGGTGGCCAATTGTCCTCAAGTCTGCAGGGGGTGGCGTTGCACCAGCAGCTCACAAAAGCTGCTGGTGCAATGCTGAATACAGAGAGCGTATCGCTCTCCGCATTCAGCAAAGTCTGTCAGACCTGATCCACACTGTCGGGTCAGGTCCGGCAGATATTTGTTAAATCGGATTCAATATATGATTAGCTTTCACATGTGCATTGCTATTTCAATTATTAAAGGTTATCTGAGGATTAAAGTGAAAATGAACATCAATTTTATTGTTCATGCTTCAGATAGAGCGTACAATTTAAATAAACTTTGTAAGATAGTCACAATATCAAATTGTCATCAATCTATTTGTATCTGTATTTTAAATCAAACATTTAAATTTATGAATTGTGACTATTTTTAATCAAAACATGAGTTGACCTTGCTGATTGAACATCGCCAATGAAATAGTGCTTTTCCATGGGGGTTCAATTGAATTTATCTTGCTCCTCAGCCTAGATGCCTTCTTTTAAAAAAAAAATATTTTTTACTTTTCTGAGCCTGTCAAGTCCTTCTTTTGACCCATTTTGCCAAAGGAAAGGAAGTTGCCTAATAATTATGCACACCTGATATAGGGTGTTGATGTCATTAGACCACACCCCTTCTCATTACAGAGATGCACATCACCTAATATGCTTAATTGGTAGTAGGCTTTCGAGCCTATACAGCTTGGAGTAAGACAACATGCATAAAGAGGATGATGTAGTCAAAATACTCATTTGCCTAATAATTCTGCACTCCCTGTATATATATATATATATATATATATATATATATATATATATATATATATATATATATATAATAGAATAAGAAGGTTAGCGCTGCCTAGCATATAATACAAAAAAAACTTGTATAAATAAGAGAATAATTACATAAAATACATTAAATACCACATATATAAATAAATTTGAAAAATATATAAGCAGTAATTGTTGAAGAAAGTCCTTAAACACAAAAGTAAAGGCACATGAACAGTTCATATGAATCCAGTACTTCTTAAAACTTCCAATCCTCCTATGGGTGTGCACTTACTTGAACTGACCTCAATCAATATGAGGTAAGTAGAGACGTAATCACTTGTCAAAAACCCGCTGTCTGCAGAAGCCTCTTGTATAGGATACAGAAACACCTTTTGAGCTTGGAGTATTCACGGATAAAAACTTTCAAATCCTCTTTCGGTGGAGGGAGGTAGAACTTCAATATGGTGCCATAAAATGCAGAAAAGAAGGGAAACACTGATAGTGCATTAACCTTTTATTAATTGAAGTAAAAACACCAGTAGATTAAACCTACTCACAAAAGAGACCTCAATAAATGAGGTAAAAGTACAGCGTGTAAATCCAAATACAGGCAAATGTCAGCAAATGTCAGCAGCTGTGGTGATAGTAGCAAAGAAACCTTACGCATTTCGAAGGCACACAAGCGCTATAGCAATTATACACCTCTGATGAAGAAGGCAGACGCAAGTCTTACACGCCTTCAAAACGCGTAAGGTTTCTTTGCTACTATCACCACAGCTGCTGACATTTGCTGATATTTGCCTGTATTTGGATTTACACGCTGTACTTTTACCTCATTTATTGAGGTCTCTTTTGTGAGTAGGTTTAATCTACTGGTGTTTTTACTTCAATTAATAAAAGGTTAATGCACTATCAGTGTTTCCCTTCTTTTCTGCATTTTATGGCACCATATTGAAGTTCTACCTCACTCCACCGAAAGAGGATTTGAAAGTTTTTATCCGTGAATACTCCAAGCTCAAAAGGTGTTTCTGTATCCTATACAAGAGGCTTCTGCAGACAGCGGGTTTTTGACAAGTGATTACGTCTCTACTTACCTCATATTGATTGAGGTCAGTTCAAGTAAGTGCACACCCATAGGGGGATTGGAAGTTTTAAGAAGTACTGGATTCATATGAACTGTTCATGTGCCTTTACTTTTGTGTTTAACGACTTTCTTCAACAATTACTGCTTATATATTTTTCACATTTATTTATATATGTGGTATTTAATGTGTTTTATGTTATTATTCTCTTATTTATACAAATTTTTTTGTATTATATGCTAGGCAGCGCTAACCTTCTTATTCTATTAAATTTCTTTCTCTAGATGGGGGATATAGAGAATCTCCCTTTGACTTAGGTTAGCTGCAGCCACTTGCATATTCAGTATTAATTTATTGTATTTATTATTTTTGAGGTTATTTATTACACCTCTCATCTGGAGCGCTGGTGGACCTAGAGCTTCCTAAGATATATTTTTTATCTGGGATTCTACTTGCATATCATATATATATATATATATATATATATATATATATATATATATATATATATATATATGTTTGATGCTGCAAGACAATGAAACATATAACCTAACAAGTCAATTACAAACTATTAAATATGTATACCCTGAAAAAAAAACAAATATATTATTGATCTACATTTAATGCATTATTGGATATAGAGATAAAAAATTGCTTTGAATGGATTATGCTCCAACTTTGTCTCTCTTTAAAAATCAGGGATTACATATTTTGTGCACAGTTTTGCACCTAACTTGTCGCAATAATAAATATACAAACACAAAAGAACTACATAACAGGTTCAATTAGCAGCTAGCTCCCACTATTGTAAATTAAATATTTTATTTCCTATCCTTTTCAAATAGTGATAGATCTCATATACATATACTCTGTATATACACACACATAGAAGTTTCAAATATAATGTAATCATAGTAAAATATGTACAAGTATATACAATTTTTATAAAAAAATAATTCCCTCTCCATTTAACTAAGAATATGTCACTACTTGCTATCTTTAAAATTTGATTTAAACAAACCAAATTACAATATCTATATACAATAATGTGCTGACAAGGTATGTGCTATATTCGTGGACTGTACTACAATGATATAAATAAAGTTGGGAAAAGCCCGAATAGCTGCGACATTGATGACTGTTAGTTAACAACAGTCCGATCCTCTTTGCACCGTACTTGACGCGCATGTTTTTAACGTTTTTTTTTATAATTATGGCGAGCGTATTAACGTCCGCGGCCGCGATGTATGGCGAAGATTGGTGAGCGTATTGACGCCCACGAATGCACCATAGTTGATGCTTTGATAAATAGAGGCCATTGTGTTAAGAGTATTTCACTCGTACTAAATTTATTATATTCACTGCAGACATTTTTCATACCACTCCTGTATTGAATTACCCTCTTCTTTTATGTTATGATAACGGAGCAATCAATAGTTCATATTTTTATCTCAATCAAAACCATTTCTTATAGGGCTTATATAACATCGTCCTTTAACTTAGTCCATCTATGTGAAGGAGAATATATAATTAACATTATATGGCAATGTGTCAAGTAACAATGGTACAGCTCAACATAATTTTGTTATTTGTTGTGTGTTCATTATGTTTCGTTATATCACTCCCCCTTCCCTATGACATAATAGTCACGTGACAAATACCTATCTAATGATAGGAGGACACACATGATTGGTTCACTACAGGGGTGTGTAAGATTTCTCACCCCTGATTGGTCTACAATTTATATTTAGGCAGCAAGGCTCTCCCAAGTCGGGTTAGCCTTTGAGAAAGCCTGTTTTGGCAAAATGCGCATCAGGCGCTTTTAAAGAGCTCAGCTACCTTACTCCATGATCTTTTGTTATAGCAATAGTTAGCAACTGATTTAAGCATATTTGAAAATATCCATTGGCAGTTTTCAGGACTCAGACAGACCTGCATCGCTCCAGCATTGCACCTAGATAAGCTAATAAGTTTGAGGTCAATCCTCTTTTTTAGATAGTTCCCCTTGTGCAATCCGTGAGCATGTTTGGATGCACACCTGCCTGAGGTTTACCTGTTGTCAATATATATATATATATATATATATATATATATATATATATATATATATATATATATATATATATTTATATTTAATACTGATTTCAATTCAATATCTTGTTATTAGATTATATTAATTATGTATGGTTGTTACCATATATATATATGCAGCCACCAATCAACAGCTAGAACCTAGGTTATCTGCTGCTCCTGAGCTTGCCTAGATAAACCTCAGCAAAGGATAACAAGAGAAGGAAGCAAATTAAATAATAGAAGTAAATTAGAAAGTTGTTTAAAATTGTATTCTCTATCTGAATCATGAAAGAAAATTTTGGGGTTTCATGTCCCTTTAAGTTAGTTTTATACAACCTTACTATATATGTCCCTGATACCAAAAAGTAATGCCTATTCCAATGCTACAGAATTTGGTTCCACTTTACAAATAAAAAAATAATGACAATACAAATAACTCCCTAAATCAAAATATCTTTCGGTAAAAAAAAAAATTAAAAATTGGTTACATGCAACAAAAGTTGGATTGATACCAGGTCCTTAATATTGCTGAGCCCAATAGCTAACTACTAGGCCACAGAAGCTTACTATTTATGCGTCATATTAACATATTTATTAGTTAAACAGATGTCTACAACAACAATCTCAGACACTTTCCACACGTGTCTAAGTATTTGTCATTTAATTTATTTATTTAAAAGACAAGTAAAAGAAAAACTACATACAATAAAGTAGTGTCACCGTAAAGTGGTGTTATAATAAAGTAATAGAATATGTACATACAATAAAGTAGTGTCACAGTAAAGTGGTGTGATAATAAAGTAATAAATATGTACATACAATAAAGTAGTGTCACAGTAAAGTGGTGTGATAATAAAGTAATAGAATATGTACATACCATAAAGTAGTGTCATAGTAAAGTGGTGTTATAATAAAGTAATAGAATATTTACATACAATAAAGTAGTGTCACAGTAAAGTGGTGTGATAATAAAGTAATAGAATATGTACATACAATAAAGTAGTGTCACAGTAAAGTGGTGTGATAATAAAGTAATAGAATATGTACATACAATAAAGTAGTGTCACAGTAAAGTGGTGTGATAATAAAGTAATAGAATATGTACATACCATAAAGTAGTGTCATAGTAAAGTGGTGTTATAATAAAGTAATAGAATACGTACATACAATAAAGTAATGTCACAGTAAAGTGGTGTTATAATAAAGTAATAGAATATTTACATACAATAAAGTAGTGTCACAGTAAAGTGGTGTGATAATAAAGTAATAGAATATGTACATACAATAAATTAGTGTCACAGTAAAGAGGTGTTATAATAAAGTAATAGAATATGTACGTACAATAAAGTAGTCACAGTAAAGTGGTGTGATAATAAAGTAATAGAATATGTACATACAATAAAGTAGTGTCACAGTAAAGTAAAGTGGTGTTATAATAAAGTAATAGAATATGTACATACAATAAAGTAGTGTCACAGTAAAGAGGTGTTATAATAAAGTAATAGAATACGTACAAACTAGACATGTGCAACGCTAAAAAATTTGTTTTGTTTCGTCTTCATTAGTTAAATAAATAATTTTGTTTTGACAAATTAGTTTAGTTAAGTTTTTAAAAAAAAAATTGTTTTGGCAAATTAGTTAAGTTAAATCATTTTTTTGGATCTGTTCGTTTTTTCAGATTCATTCTTTATTCATATTCATTATTCTATTCTGAAGTTTAGAATACAATATTGCATATAAATAAAGAATGGATCCGAAAAAACGAAAGGATCAGAAAAAACTATTTAATTTAACATAAGTAAATTATGTTAAATTAAATTATTAACCCCTAAATCGCACCCCCAACACTACCTAAACCTATTAACCCCTAAACTGCACCCACACATTGCCAACACTAATTAAACCTATTAACCCCTAAACCGCAGTTCCTCGACATAGCTGAAACTAAATAAACCTATACTATATAATAAACGGCCAAGTATGTTTGTCAGATGCAGTCATGCGCAGTAGAAACTGCACAGGACAAACATACCTGGCCGTTTGGATCCTGACAGCAGAGAGCACTCAACACAGGGATGTGGCCGACGGGGGTTGAGTGTGATGAGGGGAGTGGCCGGACGCGATGAGGGGTGTGACTGGGCGGGGTGCCTTGATGGGGCATGGCCGGGTGGGCTGCTGCAATGGGGTCATGGCCAGAGAGCGCAAAGGGTTTGAAACAGAGAGCCAGAGTGGGGAAGAAAGAGCAAGAGAGGGGGGAGAGAGCAAAAGAAAGGGGGGAGAGAGAGCAAAAGAGGGGGCAGAGTGAGCCAAAGAGGGGGTAAGAGCCAAAGAGAGGGGTGAGAGCCAAAGAGAGAGGGGAGAGAGCCAAAGAGGGAGGAGAGAGACCAAAAGAGAGGGGGAGAGAGCCAAAGAGGAGAGAGAGCAAAAGAGAGGGGGAGAGAGAGCAAAAGAGGGGAGAGAGAGAGCAAAAGAAGGGGAGAGAGAGCAAAAGAGGGGGGAGAGAGAGCAAAAGAAAGGGGGGAGAGAGCCAAAGAGGGGGGGGGGGAGAACAAAAGAGAGGATAGAGAGAGCCAAAGAATGGAGAGAGAGCAAAAGAGGGGATAGAGAGAGCCAAAGAGGGGGGAGAGAGAGAGAAAGAGAGAGAGAGACAAAGAGATGAGGGAGAGAGCCAAAGAGGGGAAAGAGAGCAAAAGAGAGGGGGGGGGAGCCAAAGAGGGGGGAGAGAGAAAAAAAGAGAGGGGGGGAGAGAGCCAAAGAGGGGGGAAAGAGAACAAAAGAGGGGGGAGAGAGAGCAAAAGAGAGGGAGGAGAGAGCCAAAGAGGGGGGAGAGAGAGCAAAATAGAGGGGTAGAGCCAAAGAGGGGAGAGAGTGAGCAAAAGAGAGGGGGGGAGAGCCAAAGAGGGGAGATAGAGCAGAAGAGGGAATGGAGAGAGCAAAAGAGGGGGGAGAGAGAGCAAAAGGGGGGGGAGAGAGCAAAAGAGAGGGGTTGAGAGCCAAAGAGGGGGGAGAGAGAACAAAAGAGAGGATAGAGTGAGCCAAAGAGGGGAGAGAGAGAGCAAAAGAGGGAGAGAGAGAGCAAAAGAGAGGGTAGAGAGAGCCAAAGAGGGGAGAGAGAGAGCAAAAGAGAGCGTGGAGAGAGCCAAAGAGGGGACAGAGAGCAAGAGAGGTGGGGGAATTGAGCAAAAGTGGGGGGAGTAAGAGCAAAAGAGGGGGGAGAGAGAGAAAAAGAGAGGGGGTTGAGAGCCAAAAAAGGGGGGAGAGAGAACAAAAGAGAGGGGGTAGAGAGCCAAAGAGTGGGCAGAGAGAACAAAAGAGAGGGGGGAGAGAGAGCAAAAGAAGGGGGGAGAGCCAAAGAGGGGGCAGAGAGAGAGCGCAAAAGAGAGGGGAGAGAGAGTAAGAGAAAGAGGGGGAAGAGTCAAAGATAGGGGGAGAGAGAGCAAGAGAATGGGGGAGAGAGAGCAAAAGAGAGGGGAGTGAGAGAAAAAGAGGGGAGTGAGAGCAAAAGAGAGGGGGGAGAGAAAGCAAAAGAGAGGGGGAGAGAGAGCAAAAGAGAGGGGGGAGAGAGATCAAGGGGTGGGACCGCTGCACTGCAAAAAATGGCCCGTGTACACGGGCTTTAGTACTAGTTAACCTATAATAAAGTAATAGAATACGTACATACAATAAAGTAGTGTCACAGTAAAGAGGTGTTATAATAAAGTAATAGAATACGTACAAACTAGACATGTGCGACGCTAAAAAAAAAAAAATTGTTTCGTCTTCATTAGTTAAATAAATAATTTCGTTTCGACAAATTAGTTTAGTTAAGTTTTAAAACAAAATTTGTTTTGGCAAATTAGTTAAGTTAAATCGTTTTTTTGGATCCGTTCGTTTTTTCAGATTCATTCTTTATTCATATTCATTGTTCTATTCTGAAGTTTAGATAATAAAGAATGGATCCGAAAAAACGAAAGGATCGGAAAAGACAATTTAATTTAACATAAGTAATTTGCTGGTGATTTCCGAAACAATATTATCTAAAATCGCCACCGCCACTCACATTGCCGACACTAAATAAAGCTATTAACCCTTAAACCATAACCCCCCACATTGCCAACACTACCTAAACCTATTAACCCCTAAACCGCACCCCCCACATTGCCAACACTACCTATACCTATTAACCTCTAAACCACACCCCCAACATCACCAACTCTAATTAAGCTTATTAACCCCTAAACCGGAGTTCTTCGACATCGCCAAAACTAAATAAACCTATTAATCCCTAAACCACAGTTCCCAAACATCACACCCACTAACTAAACCTATTATCCCCTAAACCGCAGTTCCCAAACATTGCCAAAACTAACTAAACCTATTCACTCCTAAACCGCAGTTCCCCGACATCGCTGACACTAACTAAACCTATTAACCCCTAAACCGCCGGCCCCCACATTGCAACAACCTAAATTAAACTTTATTAACCCCTAAACCTAACACCCTCTAACTTTAACATAATTAAAATAGACCTAAATTAAAGTTACAATTATTAACTAACTACCTATTTAAAAATAAATACACACTTACCTGCGAAATAAAACCTAAGCTAGCTACAATATAACTATTTACTAACTACCTAGTTAAAAAAAATACAATCTTACCTGTGAAATAAAAATAAAACCTAAGCTTACACTAATAAAATCTAACATTACTAAAAATAAAAAAACTAACATTACTAAAAATAACAAACAAAATTATCCAAAACAATAAAAATGATTCCAATTCAAATACCCTGTTAAAAAAACACCCCTAAATAAAAAAAAACCTAATATATAATAAACTACCAGGGGCCCTTAAAAGGGCCTTTTTGTAGGGCATTGCCCTAAAGTTAACAGCCCTTTTGCAAAAAAGAAAAACAAACACCCCCTAACATTACGAACCCCCACCCCCCAAACCCACAAAATAAAAATAAACACAATCTTCCAATTTCCCCAAAAAGGACATTTGTATGGGCATTGCCCTTAAAAGGGCATTCAGCTCTTTTTTGACCCATTATAAATAAAAAAATGCCTAATCTAAACCCCCCCCCGCCAAAATAAAGGATCCAAATTCAAATCAGCCAATAGGAATGAGAGCTGCTTAAATCCTATTGTTTGTTTAAATCAACCAATAGGATTTAAGCAGCTCTAACTCCTATTGGCTGATTTTAATTTTTCAGCCAATAGGAATGCAACGGTACCCCAATATAAAAGGGGTACCTTGCATTGAATCCTCAGTGTGCGGCGGACGATCGCATGAAGAGGACCTCCACGTCAGACTGATGGACCTCCGCCTGGACCTCCACCTCAGCGCATCATCCTCTCTGCCTCCGCAGGGATGAAGAAGATGCCAGTCCCACGATGGATAAAGATGGAGCCTCCTGGATGAAGATCTTTCACCGGACTTCAGCAAGTGTGAGTACCGATTTTGGGGTTAGTGTTTTGTTTTTTTTTTAGATTAGGGCTTTTTTTATTTTAATGGGCCATAAAAGAGCTGAAAGCCCTTTTAAGGGCAGTAAAAGAGATGAATGCGGTTTAGGGGTTAATAGTTTTATTTAGTGATTTAGTTAGTGTCGGTGATGTTGGGGAACTGCGGTTTAGGGGTTAATAGGTTTAGTTTGTATCGGCAATGTTTGGGAATGGCGGTTCAGGGGTTAATAGGTTTAGTTTGTGTCTATGATGTTTGGGAACGGCGGTTTAGGGGTTAATAGATTTAGTTAGTGTCGGCAATGTCGGGGAACTGTAGTTTAGATTCAGAATATATTAATTAGAATGGATTCGAATATGAGAATAAGAATAAATCTGAAAATTTGGAAACTGATTTATTAATTTTTTGAATTTTTGGGGATTTTAGTTACGGTGCCGATTCGGAAATTCGTATGCATTCGAATCTCCGAATTGGCCAAAATTCATCCGAAAACGAAATTCGGCCAAAACTAAACGTGTCTAGTACAAACAATAAGGTAGTGTCACAGTAAATTGGTGCTATAAAAAGTCAAAGAATATGTACATAAAATAACGTAGTGTCACAGTAAAGTGGTGTTATAATAAAGTAATAGAATACGTACAAACAATAATGTAGTGTCACATTAAAGTGGCGTTACAATAAAGTAATAGAATACAGGCATGGATGAACGTCAGTCATACCGGGCAAATGCCCGGTGGGCCAAGGCTGGTTACCTTAGCCCTGTGGCCCCCTCTCCCTGGTTGCTCTGCAAATGTATTTATTTTTTAGCAAATAGAACACACAGGTGGCATGCAACATAGGGCAACAGCACCTTTTATTAAACAACGTTTCAGGACTCCTGCCCCTTTTTCAATTTATTTTTTACATTTTTTTTTATTTAATTTTTTTAATTATTCAAATTACTATTGGGCCCTGGCATATGTTATATGACCACATCAGAGCCAACACACAGTCAGTGTACGAGTGACATCTGCAGTCACGTGGCCAGTCACAGGGTTTTTGGTGCACCTGACTGCACGTGCCGAGTTGACTCTCAGTGCTTAGTCTTATAGGAGTGAGCAACTTTACATATATTTCGCACCGCACTTACAACTCCTCCTGTGTTTACTGTTCTGGACTGAAGGACCAACTTCCGTCAACTGACAGACCAGCAGTGAGTGCTCAGTTTGTTTAGTCATGCAGGTGGTGAAGTCAGTCCGAGTGACTTACTGGCAGGACTACTAGTGCTTAGTGGGGATGCTGGTCAGGAGGCCTGCTGACGTATCTGGCCATGGGTAAGTAAAGTCTAGATGATCTGAGTCTGACACTAAGTGAACTGAGACATCGGGGGGGGGGGGGCTGCCCAGCCGCACAGCATAGCCAGGGCAGTCAGCATGTCAGCTTAGTCCCTCTGCTAAATCTTAAAATCTTCAATGATTTAGTTAATAAATCCTTTGTACCAAACAAGAGAACAAAGGTCAAATCGGCAGGACATCTCCATGAAAAACTGCTCGGGGAGAGGAATGTGTGAAGCAAGGTGAGCCCTGACATCTGAAGCACTTTTTGACTCTCTCTGCTTTTAGTCTGAAAAGTAAGTGAAAGCTTTAGCCACAGATCAGGATATGCAGTTAGAGCATTCCAGCCTCCTCTCTGCCTGATTATTATTATTATAATTAACAGGTATTTGTAGAGCGCCAACAGTTTCCTCAGCGCTATAAACATAGTTGGTATACAGGATAATATTTATAGGGATCAAATGGATAGAGGGCCCTGTCGAGAGTTGCACTGTCATAGTCTTATGAAGGCGATCTCCAAACAGCTGGGCTCATAGGCTTACATTCTAAGGGGTTCAAGGCAATGGAGTCTTTAGGGAGCGCTTGAAGCTGTTAAAACTATGGAAGAGTCTTGTGGAGCGAGGCAGGGAGTTCCACAAGATGGGGGCCAGTCTGGAGAAGTCCTGTAAACGGGAATGTGAGGAAGTAACAAGAGAGGAGGAGAGTAGGAGATCGTGAGCAGAGCGAAGGGGATGGGAGGGAGAGTATCTGGAGACAAGATCTGAAATGTAGGGGGGAGCAGTGCAGTTAAGTGCTTCGTATGTTAGAGGGAGGATTTTGTGTTTAATCCTGGATGTAAGAGGAAGCCAGTGAAGGGATTGGCAGAGAGGTGCAGCAGATTAAGAGCGATGTGTGAGGAAGATGAGCCAGGCAGAGGCATTCATTATGGATTGTAAAGGAGCTAGGTGGCAGCTAGGTAGACCAGAGAGAATGGAGTTGCAGTAGTCGAGATGGGAAAGGATGAGAGAGTGGATTCAAATCTTAGTTGTGTCTTGTTTAAGGAAATGTCTAATTTAGAGATGTTTTTAAGGTGGAAATGGCAGGCTTTAGCCAAGGACTGAGTGAAGGAAAGGTCTGAGTCAAGTGTGACCCCAAGACATCGGGCATGTGGGGCACGGGTAATGATGGAATTATCAACAGTTATATAAAATTGGGGGGGTGGAGATTTTGGAAGAAGGGGGAAAAATAAGGAGTTCAGTTTTGGAGAGATTTAGCTTAAGGTAGTGAGAGCTGAGAGGACATCCAAGATGAGATATGAGAAAGACAGTTAGTGACACAGGTTAGTAAGGATGTTTTTAAGGTGGAAGCGGCAGGCTTTAGCCAAGGACTGAATGTGAGGAGTGAAGGAAAGGTCTGATTCAAGTGTGACCCCAAGACATCAGGCATGGGGGTAGGGGTAATAATGGAATTATCAACAGTTATAGAAAATTGGGGGGGTGGAGATTTTGAAGGGGGAAAAATAAGGAGTTCGGTTTTGGAGAGATTTAGCTTAAGGTAGTGAGAGGACATCCAAGATGAGATATGAGAAAGACAGTTAGTGACACTGGTTAGTAAGGAAGGAGGTAGGTCTGGTGCAGAGAGGTAGATTTGGGTGTCATTGGCTTGGCATGCAAATGATATTGAAACCCATGGGACTTTATTAAGGAACCTAATGATGACGTGTAGATTGAAAAGAAAAGGGGACCAAGGATAGAGCCTTGAGGTACCCTAACAGAATGTGGTAACAGGGCAGAGAATGCTCCGGAGAAGGCTACACTAAAGGTATGGTTAGATAGATAGGAAGAGAAAAACGAGAGAGCTATGTCGCAGATAGCGAAGGATTGGAGGGTTTGGAGCAGAAGAGGGTGGTCAACAGTGTCAAAGGCTGCAGACAGATCAAGGAGGATAAGCAGAGAGAAGTGTCCTTTGAATTTTGCTGTAAGTAGGTAACCTTGGCACTTTCTGTCTCTGTGGAGTGATGGGGACAAAATCCAGATTGCAGTGGGTCAAGAAGAGAGTTTAGTGTAAGGAAATAGGGTAGACGTGCATATAGTAGCTTTTCGAGGAGCTTTGAGGCAAGAGGGAGTAGGGAAATAGGATGGTAATTGAATGGGGGGGGTGGATCGAGGGAAGGTTTTTTGAGGATAGGTGTGACCAGTGCATATTTTAGAGCTGAGGGAAATATACCAGTGCTGAGGGAGAGGTTGAAACTGTGTGTGAGTATGGGGGTGAGGGTAGAAGAGAAGGAGAGGAGTAGCTGTGAGGAGATGGGGTTGAGGGGACAGGTAGTGAGGTGGGAGGACAGTATAAGGGCAGAAACTTCTTCCTTGGTAACAGGGGAAAAAGAGCTAAATTTATGGGCATTTGGGTTTTGGATGATTGTGAATTTTTGAAGGGGTGGGAGATTGGTAGTATGTCGAGAGCTGATTTAATTTCTGATGGAGTCAATTTTGTTATTGAATTGGCTGGCAAAATCTTGAGCTGAGAGAGAAGTTGTATTAGGATTTGGGGGGGGGGGCGGAGAAGAGTATTGAACATGGAAAACAGACATTTTGGGTTAGAGGAAAGAGTAGAAATGAGATTATAGAAGTATTGTTGCTTATAAAGATTAAGGGCATAATAGTAGGAGTTCAGGATGAACTTGTAGTGAAGAAAGTCAGCTGAACTCTGAGATTTCCTCCAGTGTCACTCAGCAGCACGGGAACATCTGCATAGGTACTGTGTCAGAGGAGTATGCCAGTGCTGAGGATGAGAGTGTGGTTTCTGAGCTATGGTAGGAGGAGCCAGAGTGTCAATGACTGATGTAAGGGTGGAGTTATAGTGGCAGATAGATTGGTCAGGGCAGGAAAAGGAGGTCATGGAAGAGAGGAGAGGTTCAAGAGAGCTAGCGAGCTGTTGCTGATCTAATGACAGTGCTTCTGTGAAGTTTGGTGTGAGGGGTAGAGGAAGGGGGGTTGTAGGGAGGGAAGTGATGTTGGAAGTTAGGAGATGATGGTAAGAAAGAGGAAAAGGGGAGTTTGTTAAATTTGAGATAGTGCATTGATAGCTGAAAATCAGATCAAGGGAGTGACCATCTTTGTGAGTGGGAGAGTCAGTTCATTGTGACAGGCCAAAAGAGGAAGTGAGTTGCAGAAGTTGTTTTGCAGAGGAGGGAGTGGGATTGTCAAGAGGGATGTTGAAGTCACCAAGAATGAGAGCAGGGATGGGTGAGGAAAGGAAATAAGGAAGCCAGGCTGCAAAGTGATCTAAAAATTGAGTTGAGGAGCCAGGGAGCAGTATTTAACTGCAACACATATAGAGAGGGGAGAAAATAAATTAATCCTGTGTGCTTCAAATTATGAAAATGTGAGGGAAGAGAAGGACTGTATTTGTTGAAAGGTGCAATGAGAGGAAAGAAAAATACCAACACCACCTCCTTGTCTATTGCCAGACCTAGGAGTGTGGCTGAAATTGAGACCCCCATGTGACAGCGCAGAAGTAAATTCTGTTTCTGAAGCAGAGAGCCAGGTTTCTATAAGATCCAGAAGGATAAGAGAGTGGGAGATAAAGAGATCATGGATAGAAGTGAGCTTGTTGCAAACAGAGCAAGAGTTCCAAAGTGCACAAATGAAGAGAGTGATGGTTTTAGATGCAAGATGAATGAGATTAATGTTACCAGAATTTTGTTTTTGAAGTCTATTGAAAGGCACACATGGATGTGCAAGGCTATGAAGTTGTAGGGGACCAGGATTAGTGGAGATTTTGCCAGCAGCTATTATGAGCAAGAGGGAGAGTGACATGAGATGAGATGCAGATTTGCATTAATGAGACTGTTTTCAAGCTGAAGTGCAAGGGGGAGAGAGAGTCTTTAGGAATGTGTAAAGTTCATGAATACAAAAGTAAGGTGAGATTTAGAGAAATGGTCTGATGAACAGTGCAGGTGGTGAGGGGGAAGGAGTAATAGAATAAAGTAGTTTGTTATAAAGACAAAAAAGTACCAAAAAGGAATGTGAAAAAATTGAGCATTTTAACAAACTAACAGCCAGATTACGAGTTTTGCATTATGGCTGGCTCGCTATTACAGGTTTGCAAAAAAAACAGCTTGTGCGGGCGATATAGTTGCGTTGAGCTCCATGTTTCACCCAAATACAAGTGGTGCTTTGACGTGCTTGTGCGCAATTTCCCCATAGACATTAATGGGGAGTGCGGGCTAAAAAAAAACCTAACACCTGCGATCGCGGAATGAAAAGCTCCATAACGCAGCCCCATTGATGTCTTTGGGAAAAAAAAATTGTATGTTTAAACCTATCACCCTAACATAAACCCTGAGTATAAACACTGCTAATCTGCTGCCACCTACATTACACTTATCAACCCCTAATCTGCCGCCCCAATATCGCCGCCACCTACTTAAATTAATTAACCCCTAATCTGTCGCCCCCTACATTGCCGCTGCCACTATACTAAAGTTATTAATCCCTAAACCTCTGGCCTCCCACATCATTAACACTAAATAAATATATTAACCAATAACGTAACCCTAACCCTAAGTCTAACCCTAACATAACCTTAACCCTAACACCTCCTAACTTTAACATAATTAAAATAATTATAAATAAAACTTACTATTAATAACTAAATAATTCCTATTTAAAACTAAATACAAACTTAACTGTAAAATAAAATTTAAGCTAGCTACAATATAACTGATAGTTATATTGTAGCTATCTTAGGTTTTATTTTTATTTCACAGGTAAGTTTGTATTTATTTTAACTAGGTAGACTAGTTAGTAAATAGTTATTAACTATTTACTAGCTACCTAGTTAAAATAAATACAAACTTACCTGTAAAATAAAACTTAACCTGAGTTACACTAACACCTATCATTACAATAAAATTAAATAAATTAAATTAATAAAATACAATTATCTAAATTACAAAAAAATAAACACTAAATTACACAAAATAAAAAAAGAAATGAACAAGAATAAAAATGAATTACTCCTAATCTAATAGCCCTATCAAAATAAAAAAGCCCCCCAAAATAAAAAAAAAACCTAGCCTACACTAAACTGCCAATGGCCCTTAAAAGGGCCTTTTTGCGGGGCAATGCACCAAAGAAATCAACTCTTTTACATGTTAAAAAAAATACAAACAACACCCCAACAGTAAAACCCACCATTTACACAACCAAACTCCCCAAATAAAAACCTATCTAAATAAACCTAAGCTAACCGTTACCCTGAAAAGGGCATTTGGATGGGCATTGCCCTTAAAAGGGCACTTAGTTCTTTTACATTGCCCAAACCCTAAATAAACCTAACACTAACCCCCGATGATTCACTTACAGTTTTGGAAGACCGGACATGAATCCTCATCCAGCCAACAAAGTCCTCATCCAAGCGGGCAGAAGTCCTCATTGAAGCAGCCAGAAGTCTTCATCCAAGCGGGCAGAAGTCTTCATCCAAGCGGCCAGAAGTCTTCAGCCAGACGGCATCTTCTATCTTTATCCATTCGGTGCGGAGTGGGTCCATCTTCAAGACATCTGGCGTGGAGCATCCTCTTCTTCCGACGGTCAACAAAGAATGAAGTTTCCCTTTAAGGTACGTCATCCAAGATTGTGTCCCTTACATTCCAACTGGCTGATAGAATTCTATCAGCCAATGGGAATTAAAAGGTAAAAAATCCTATTGGCTGTTGCAATCAGCCAATAGGATTGAGCTTTCATCCTATTGGCTGATCTAATCAGCCAATAGGATTGAGCTCACATTCTATTGGCTCACTGGATTGGAACTACTGACTTTAGATGGCAGTACGGATCTTGTCATTTTAGGCTGTACCACTCACTTTTTGGCCTCACAGCAAAACTCGTAATACCGGCGCTATGGAAGTCCCATTGAAAAAGGACTTTTCTTAAAGTGCAGTACTGACATTGCGTAATTAAGGGGTTTTAACCCCAAAACGCTGCTGTAATTTTGATGTCCTAATAAAAGAAATTGATACTTTTAAGTGCTGTGGACATTTATACATTTTTGTACTGACGTTGTGTGACGGCCAAAAAAGTGTGCGGTACACCTATTCTGACAAGACTTGTAATAGCGGCGTTAGGGAAAAAACATTGTTATGGGCCATAACAATGCTTTGTGTGTGTATGCTGTGTGTGTGTGCATGTTTGTATGCTCTGCAGTGTGTGTGTGTATGTTTGTATGCTCTGTTGTGTGTGTGTGTGTAAGCAGTGTGTGTGTGTGTGTTTGTATTCTCTACACTGTTTGTTTGTATGCTTTGTGTGTGCATGTTTGTATGCTCTGCAGTGTGTGTATGCTGTGTGTGTGCATGTCTGTATGCTCTGCAGTGTGTGTGTGTGCTGTGTGTGTGCATGTCTGTATGCTCTGCAGTGTGTGTGGGTATGCTGTGTGTGTGTGCATGTCTGTATGCTTTGCAGTGTGTGTGTGTATGCTGTGCATGTGCATGTTTGTATGCTCTGCAGTGTGTGTGTATACTGTGTGTGTGTGCATGTTTGTATGCTCTGGAGTGTCTGTATGTTGTGTGTGTTTGCTGTGTAGCATGTGTCAGCATGTAAAAGTGTATGCTGTGTAGTATGTGTTGCTGTGTGTGTGCATGTGTGTATGCTCTGCAGTGTGTGTGTGCATGTTTGTATGCTCTGCAGTGTGTATATGCTGTATGTGTACATGTTTGTATGCTTTGCAGTGTTTGTGTATGTATGCTGTGTGTGTGTGCATGTTTGTATGCTCTGCAGTTTGTATGTGCATGATGTGTGTGTGTGTGCATGTTTATATGCTCTGCAGTGTGTGTGTGTGTGTATATGCTGTGTGTGTGTGCATGTTTGTATGCTCTGCAGTGTGTGTGTCTATATGCTGTGTGTGTGCATGTTTGTATGCTCTGCAGTGTGTGTGTCTATATGCTGTGTGTGTGCATGTTTGTATGCTCTGTAGTGTGTGTATGCTTTGTGTGTGCATGCTTGTATGCTCTGCAGTGTGTATGTGTTTGTATGCTGTGTGTGCATGTTTGTATGCTCTGCAGTGTGTGTGTGTACGCTGTGTTTGTGCATGTTTTTATGCTCTGCAGTGTGTGTGTGTGTGCATGTGTGTATGCTCTGCAGTGTGTGTGTATGCTGTGTGTGTGCATGTTTGCATGCTCTGCTGTGTGTGTGTCTATGCTGTGTGTGTGCATGTTTTTATGCACTGCAGTGTGTGTGTGTCTGTATGCTCTGTGTGTGTGTGCACGTTTGTATGCTCTGCAGTGTGCGTGTGTGTGTGTGCTGTGTGTGTGCATGTTTGCATGCTCTGCAGTGTGTGTGTGTCTATGCTGTGTGTGCCTGTTTGTATGCTCTGCAGTGTGTGTGTGTATGCTGTGTGTGTGCATGTTTGTATGCTCTGCAGTGTGTGTGTGCATGTTTGTATGCTCTACAGTGTATTTGTGTGTGTGTGTGTGCATGTTTGCATGCTCTGCAGTGTGTGTGTGTATGCTGTATATGTGCATGTTTGCATGCTCTTCAGTGTGTGCGTGTATGCTGTGTGTGTGCACGTTTGTATGCTCTGCAGTGTGCGTGCGTGTGTGTGTATGCTGTGTGTGTGCATGTTTGCATGCTCTGCAGTGTGTGTGTGTCTATGCTGTGTGTGCATGTTTGTATGCTCTGCAGTGTGTGTGTGTATGCTGTGTGTGTGCATGTTTGTATGCTCTGCAGTGTGTGTGCATGTTTGTATGCTCTACAGTGTATTTGTGTGTGTGTGTGTGTGCATGTTTGCATGCTCTGCAGTGTGTGTGTGTATGCTGTATATGTGCATGTTTGCATGCTCTTCAGTGTGTGCGTGTATGCTGTGTGTGCATGTTTGCATGCTCTGCAGTGTGTGTGTGTATGCTGTATATGTGCATGTTTGCATGCTCTTCAGTGTGTGCGTGTATGCTGTGTGTGCATGTTTGCATGCTCTGCAGTGTGTGTGTGTATGCTGTATATGTGCATGTTTGCATGCTCTTCAGTGTGTGCGTGTATGCTGTGTGTGTGCATGTTTGTATGCTCTGCAGTGTATGTGTATGCTAAGGCCCCTATTTATTAAAGATCTTGCGGACCTGATCCGACAGTGCGGATCAGTTCCGCAAGACCTCGCTAAATGCGGAGAGCAATACGCTCTCCGCATTTAACATTGCACCAGCAGCTCACAAGAGCTGCTGGTGCAACACCGCCCCCTGCTGACTCGCAGCCAATCGGCCGCCAGGAGTACGATCGGGTTGATTTCTGGCGATGTCTGTCCGCCTGCTCAGAGCAGCTGGTGCAATGTTACATGCGGAGAGCGTATTGCTCTCCGCATTTAGCGAGGTCTTGTGTGTGTATGCTGTGTGCTTCATAACTGGTGTTTCTGGCGAGTCTGAAGACTCGCCAGAACCACGGCCCTTCAAGCTCCGTTCGGAGCTTGATAAATATGGGCCTAAGTGTGTGCATGTTTGTATGCTCTGCAGTGTGTGTGTGTGTGTATGCGTGTATGCTGTGTGTGTGCATGTTTGCATGTTCTGCAGTGTGTGTGTGTGTGTGTGTGTGTGTGCATGTTTGTATGCTCTGCAGTGTGTGTGTGTGTGTGTATGCTGTGTGTGTGCATGTTTGCATGCTCTGCAGTGTGTGTATGCTGTGTGTGTGCATGTTTGTATGTTCTGCAGTGTGTGTGTATGCTTTGTGTGTGCATGTTTGTATGCTCTGCAGTGTGTGTGTGTATGCTGTGTGTGTGTGTGCTTGTTTGTATGCTCTGCAGTATGTGTATCTGTTTATGCTGTGTGTGTGTGCATGTTTGTATGCTCTTCAGTGAGTGTATGTATGCTCTGTGTGTGTGCATGTTTGTATGCTCTGCAGTGTGTGTGTATACTGTGGGTGTGTATGTTTGTATGCTCTGGAGTGTGTGTGTATATTGTGTGTGTATGTTTGCATGCTCTGCAATGTGTGTGTGTGCTGTGTGTGTATGTTTGTATGCTCTGCAGTGTATGTGTATGCTGTGTGTGCATGTTTGTATGCTCTGCAGTGTGTGTGTGTGTGTGTATGCTGTGTGTGCATGTTTGTATGCTCTGCAGTGTGTGTGTGTGTGTGTGTGTGCATGTTTGCATGCTCTGCAGTGTGTGTGTGTGTGTATGCTGTGTGTGTGCATGTTTGTATGCTCTGCAGTATGTGTGTATGCTGTGTGTGTGCATGTGTGTATGCTCTGCAGTGTGTGTGTGCATATGCTGTGTGTGTGTGTGTGTGTGCATGTTTGTATGCTCTGCAGTATGTGTTTGTCTGTATGCTGTGAGTGTGCATGAGTGTATACTCTGCAGTGTGTATGTCTGTATGCTGTGCAGTGTGTGTATGCATGTTTGTATGCTCTGATGTGTGTGTGTGTATATGCTGTGTGTGTGTGCGCATGTTTGTATGCGCTGCAGTGTGTGTGTATATGCAGTATGTGTTTGTGTGTATACTGTGTGTGTACATGTGTGTATACTCTGCAGTGTGTGCGTTTCTGTGTATGCTGTGTGTGCATATCTGTATGCTGTGCAGTGTGTGTGTGTATGCTGTGTGTGTGCATGTTTGTATGTGTAATGTCCTTACATAGCAAACATTAACTCTTTATATGAATGATGCACTTACAACTTCTAAATGTAAACTGGCACTTTATTTACTGGATTACATAACAAGGTGCTCCTGTAGATTTGCACACAGTAATATGTATAGATACACATATATAGTCCTTTATAATGATTGGCTGTTGCACTCCTTATATTAGCAGTCCTGTACACTGTGTATGCAGCACTATAGTAATCCAGGGTAACTGATAACTGTATAACTGTATAACTGCAAAATAACTTATAATGTGTAACTGTCAGTTCTTACTCTTCCTGACTGGCTGATGCTGTATCCTCTGCAGTGATCTGTAGCTGACATTATAATTATTATTATTATTATTATTATTAGCACTTGTCAGATCCTGAGGTTCAGTCCTTGTACTTTATAACTGCATCACAAACTGTCACAAGATGACTTCTCTGAACTGTTCTGATTCTAAGCACAGCCCACTTGATGATATCATCTTTGTATGGAAGCCTCAATGTGCCATCTAACCAAACCAGGAAGTAAGCACAACACTACATCTCCTTTCCTACTCATTTTTTTTATAACTTAACTGCACAACAACAACCGTAAGATAAATCAGTCTTCTCCAGTATCCTCTTGTATTGTGGACGTGAAAGCTGCTTCTTGTTTCTTCCGTTGACGAAAGTTTCTCTGATATGTTGCATGTTGTCTCCGGGGAGTGTCTCTGAGATTCACTTCAGGAGACCAATGAACAACAGGTGTTCGTTTCCTGGGAGTACGAGCTTGACTATTGTGATCCTGGATAGAATTTCCTGACTCATCATTACAAGGTTCTTCTATTGAGGCTGGTATTTCTGAGACATCTTCTGTAGTTGAGTCAGAGGCCTCTAGTTATGAAGCTCCATATTTTCCTGCATTCGCCGGCCCAATACGCTCACCTAAGCTCGCCTAACATCGCCGCTGCGGAGCGATGAGCAGCGGACTGTTGTTAACTGACAGTCATCGATCTCGCTGCTCATCGGCTTCTTCACAGCTTTCTTGCTAGCCTGTCACTAAGCACCCACACTATACTATACTATTATACCCCCTAAAGCGCCGCTCCTGGAGCCCCGCGCAACTGAATAAAGTTATTAACCCCTAAACCGCCGCTCCTGGACCCCGCCGCCGCCGCTCCTGGACCCCGCCGCCACTATAATAAATATATGAACCCCTAAACCGCCGCACCCGGAGCCCGCCGCCACCTATATTACATTTATTAACCCCTATCCTGCCCTACCCTACACCGGCGCCACCTACATTACATTGATTAACCCCTAATCTACCCCCCTACACCGCTGCCACTATATTAAATGAATTAACCCCTAAACCTAAGTCTAACCCTAACCCTAACACCCCCCTAACTTAAATATAATTAAAATACATCTAAATAATATTACTGTTATTAAGTATTCCTATTTAAAACTAAATATTTACCTATAAAATAAACCCTAAGATAGCTACAATATAATTAATAATTACATTGTAGCTATTTTAGGATTTATTTTTATTTTACAGGCAACTTTGTAATTATTTTGACTAGGTACAATAGCTATTACATAGTTATTAACTATTTAATAGCTACCTAGCTAAAATAAAGACAAATTTACCTGTAAAATAAATCCTAACCTAAGTTACAATTACACCTAACACTACACTATCATTAAATAAATTAAATTAATTAACTACAATTACCTAACATTAAATAAAATTAACTAAAAATAACTAAAGTACAAAAAAAAACTAAATTACAGAAAATAAAAAAGAATTACAATAATTTTAAACTAATTACACCTAATCTAAGCCCCTTAATAAAATAAAAAAGCCCCACAAAATAATCCAATTCCCTACCCTAAAATAAATTACAAAGTAATCAGCTCTTTTACCAGCCCTTAAAAGGGCTTTTTGCGGGGCATTGCCCCAAAGTAATCAGCTCTTTTACCTGTAAAATAAAGACAATACCCCCCCCAACATTACAACCCACCACCCACACACCCCTACTCTAAAACCCAAACAATCCCCCCTTAAAAAAACCTAACACTACCCCATTAAAGATCACCCTACCTTGAGACATCTTCACCCAGCCGGGCACAAGCGGTCATCAGATCCGTCCAGAAGTCTTCATCGAATCCGGGCAGAAGAGGTCCTCCAATCGGCAGAAGTCTTCATCCAAGCGGCATCTTCTATCTTCAATCAACCGGAGCAGAGCCATCTTGAATCCAGCCGACGTGGAGCCATCCTCTTCTTCTGACGTCCTAACACCGAATGAAGGTTCCTTTAAATGACGTCATCCAAGATGGCGTCCCTTGAATTCCGATTGGCTGATAGGATTCTATCAGCCAATCGGAATTAAGGTAGGAAAAATCTGATTGGTTGATGCAATCAGCAAATCGGATTGAGCTTGCATTCTATTGGCTGTTCCTATCAGCCAATAGAATGCAAGCTCAATCCGATTGGCTGATTGGATCAGCCAATCGGATTGAACTTCAATCCGATTGGATGATTGCATCAGCCAATCAGATTTTTCCTACCTTAATTCCGATTGGCTGATAGAATCCTATCAGCCAATCAGAATTCAAGTGACGCCATCTTGGATGACGTCAGTGAAAGGAACCTTCATTCGGTGTTAGGACATCGGAAGAAGAGGATGGCTGCGCGTCGGCTGGATTCAAGATGGCTCCGCTCCGCTCTGGTTGATTGAAGATAGAAGATGCTGCTTGGATGAAGACATCTGCCGCTTGGAGGACCTCTTATGCCCAGATTCGATGGAGACTTCTGGCCGGATCAGATGAAGACTTGTGCCCGGCTGGGTGAAGATGTTTCAATGTAGGGTGATCTTCAATAGGGTAGTGTTAGTTTTTTTTTAAGGGGGTATTGTGTGGGTTTTAGAGTAGGGGTGTGTGGGTGGTGGGTTGTAATGTTGGGGGGGTATTGTATTTCTTTTTTTTACAGGTAAAAGAGCTGATTATTTTTGTGCAATGCCCTGCAAAAAGCCATTTTAAGGGCTGGTAAAAGAGCTGATTACTTTGTAATTTAGTTTAGGGTAGGGAATTTTATTATTTTGGGGGGCTTTTTTATTTTATTAGGGGGGCTTAGATTAGGTGTAATTAGTTTAAAATTCTTGTAATTCTTTTTTATTTTCTGTAATTTAGTTTTTTTTTTTTTGTACTTTAGTTATTTTTAGTTAATGTTATTTAATGTTAGGTAATTGTAGTTAATTAATTAAATTTATTTAATGATAGTGTAGTGTTAGGTGTAATTGTAACTTAGGTTAGGATTTATTTTACAGGTAAATTTGTCTTTATTTTAGCTAGGTAGCTATTAAATAGTTAATAACTATTTAATAACTATTCTACCTAGTTAAAATAATTACAAAGTTGCCTGTAAAATAAAAATAAACCCTACAATAGATACAATGTAACTATTAATTATATTGTAGCTATCTTAGGGTTTATTTTATAGGTAAGTATTTAGTTTTAAATAGGAATAATTTATTTAATTATAGGAATATTTATTTAGATTAATTTAAATAATATTTAAGTTAGGGGGGTGTTAGAGTTAGACTTAGGTTTAGGGGTTAATTCATTTAATATAGTGGCGGCGGTATGGGGGGGTAGATTATGGGTTAATCAATGTAATGTAGGTGGCGGCGGGCTCCGGGTGCGGCGGTTTAGGGGTTAAACAATTAATTTCTTTGCGGCGGGGTCCGGGATCGGCAGTATAGGGGTTAATAACTTTATGTAGGTGGCGGCGGTATATGGGGCGGCAGATTAGGGGTTAATAGATTTATTATAGTTGTGGCGGGGTCCAAGAGTGGTGGTTTAGGGGTTAATATCATTTATTATAGTTGCAGCGGGGTCCAGGAGCGGCGGTTTAGGGGTTAATAAGTATAATGTAGGTGGTGGTGGTGTCAGTGCGATGGTTTAGGGGTTAATAAGTATACAGTAGGTGGCGGCGGTGTAGGGGGGGGCAGATTAGGGGTGTTTAGACTCGGGGTACGTGTTAGGGTGTTAGGTGCGGACACTTCACATAGGAATCAATGGGATATCGGGCAGCAGCGAACATGAGCTCTCGCTGCTGTCAGACTCCCATTGATTCCTATGGGATCTGCCGCCTCCAGGGCGGCGGATTGAAAACCAGGTATGCTGGCCCGGAATAGTGGCAAGCGTACCTGCTAGTTATTTGATAACTAGCAAAAGTAGCGAGATTGTGCCGAACTTGTGTTCAGAACATCTGGAGTGACGTAAGCATCGATCTGTGTCGGACTGAGTCTGGCGGATCGTATGTTACATCACTGAATTCTACTTTTGCCGGGCTGTAGGGCTTGATAACTACAGCCTCGCCACAAATACGCTGCGGAATTCCAGCGTATTTGCGGTTGACGGCTTGATAACTAGAGGCCAGAGCCTGTGTTTGGATCATGCCAAGCACCACCCCAGATATCAAAGTCATTGTCTGATTGCATTTGTATGTGATGGTCCTCACCAGCCTGTTCTCTCCTCTCTAGCCATGGTCGTAGTTGGTTCACATGGCGGCGACACACACCTGATTGAGTGGTTATCACATACATCTTTGGACCCTCAACCTGGGCAACAACACCTGGTGCCCATTTTTTCCTCTGTATGGTAACCCTATACCAAACCAAGGCCTAGATTTGGAGTTTGGCGGTAAAAGGGCTGTTAACGCTCCGCGGGTTTTTTTCTGGCCGCACCATAAAATTAACTCTGGTATTGAGAGTCCAAAAAAATGCTGCGTTAGGCTCCAAAAAAGGAGCGTAGAGCATTTTTACCGCAAAAGCAACTCTCGATACCAGAGTTGCTTACGGACGCGGCCAGCCTCAAAAACGTGCTCGTGCACGATTCTCCCATAGGAAACAATGGGGCTGTTTGAGCTGAAAAAAAACCTAACACCTGCAAAAAAGCCGCGTTCAGCTCCTAACGCAGCCCCATTGTTTCCTATGGGGAAACACTTCCTACGTCTGCACCTAACACTCTAACATGTACCCCGAGACTAAACACCCCTAACCTTACACTTATTAACCCCTAATCTACCACCCTACACCGCTGCCACTATATTAAATGAATTAACCCCTAAACCTAAGTCTAACCCTAACCCTAACACCCCCCTAACTTAAATATAATTAAAATACATCTAAATAATATTACTGTTATTAAGTATTCCTATTTAAAACTAAATATTTACCTATAAAATAAACCCTAAGATAGCTACAATATAATTAATAATTACATTGTAGCTATTTTAGGATTTATTTTTATTTTACAGGCAACTTTGTAATTATTTTAACTAGGTACAATAGCTATTACATAGTTATTAACTATTTAATAGCTACCTAGCTAAAATAAAGACAAATTTACCTGTAAAATAAATCCTAACCTAAGTTACAATTACACCTAACACTACACTATCATTAAATAAATTAAATTAATTAACTACAATTACCTAACATTAAATAAAATTAACTAAAAATAACTAAAGTACAAAAAAAAACTAAATTACAGAAAATAAAAAAGAATTACAATAATTTTAAACTAATTACACCTAATCTAAGCCCCTTAATAAAATAAAAAAGCCCCACAAAATAATCCAATTCCCTACCCTAAAATAAATTACAAAGTAATCAGCTCTTTTACCAGCCCTTAAAAGGGCTTTTTGCGGGGCATTGCCCCAAAGTAATCAGCTCTTTTACCTGTAAAATAAAGACAATACCCCCCCAACATTACAACCCACCACCCACACACCCCTACTCTAAAACCCAAACAATCCCCCCTTAAAAAAACCTAACACTACCCCATTAAAGATCACCCTACCTTGAGACATCTTCACCCAGCCGGGCACAAGCGGTCATCAGATCCGTCCAGAAGTCTTCATCGAATCCGGGCAGAAGAGGTCCTCCAATCGGCAGAAGTCTTCATCCAAGCGGCATCTTCTATCTTCAATCAACCGGAGCAGAGCCATCTTGAATCCAGCCGACGTGGAGCCATCCTCTTCTTCTGACGTCCTAACACCGAATGAAGGTTCCTTTAAATGACGTCATCCAAGATGGCGTCCCTTGAATTCCGATTGGCTGATAGGATTCTATCAGCCAATCGGAATTAAGGTAGGAAAAATCCGATTGGTTGATGCAATCAGCAAATCGGATTGAGCTTGCATTCTATTGGCTGTTCCTATCAGCCAATAGAATGCAAGCTCAATCCGATTGGCTGATTGGATCAGCCAATCGGATTGAACTTCAATCCGATTGGATGATTGCATCAGCCAATCAGATTTTTCCTACCTTAATTCCGATTGGCTGATAGAATCCTATCAGCCAATCAGAATTCAAGTGACGCCATCTTGGATGACGTCATTTAAAGGAACCTTCATTCGGTGTTAGGACATCGGAAGAAGAGGATGGCTGCGCGTCGGCTGGATTCAAGATGGCTCCGCTCCGCTCTGGTTGATTGAAGATAGAAGATGCTGCTTGGATGAAGACATCTGCCGCTTGGAGGACCTCTTATGCCCAGATTCGATGGAGACTTCTGGCCGGATCAGATGAAGACTTGTGCCCGGCTGGGTGAAGATGTTTCAATGTAGGGTGATCTTCAATAGGGTAGTGTTAGTTTTTTTTTAAGGGGGTATTGTGTGGGTTTTAGAGTAGGGGTGTGTGGGTGGTGGGTTGTAATGTTGGGGGGGTATTGTATTTCTTTTTTTTACAGGTAAAAGAGCTGATTATTTTTGTGCAATGCCCTGCAAAAAGCCATTTTAAGGGCTGGTAAAAGAGCTGATTACTTTGTAATTTAGTTTAGGGTAGGGAATTTTATTATTTTGGGGGGCTTTTTTATTTTATTAGGGGGCTTAGATTAGGTGTAATTAGTTTAAAATTCTTGTAATTCTTTTTTATTTTCTGTAATTTAGTTTTTTTTTTTTGTACTTTAGTTATTTTTAGTTAATGTTATTTAATGTTAGGTAATTGTAGTTAATTAATTAAATTTATTTAATGATAGTGTAGTGTTAGGTGTAATTGTAACTTAGGTTAGGATTTATTTTACAGGTACTTTTGTAGTTATTTTAGCTAGGTAGCTTTTAAATAGTTAATAACTATTTAATAACTATTCTACCTAGTTAAAATAATTACAAAGTTGCCTGTAAAATAAAAATAAACCCTACAATAGATACAATGTAACTATTAATTATATTGTAGCTATCTTAGGGTTTATTTTATAGGTAAGTATTTAGTTTTAAATAGGAATAATTTATTTAATTATAGGAATATTTATTTAGATTAATTTAAATAATATTTAAGTTAGGGGGGTGTTAGAGTTAGACTTAGGTTTAGGGGTTAATTCATTTAATATAGTGGCGGCGGTATGGGGGGGTAGATTATGGGTTAATCAATGTAATGTAGGTGGCGGCGGGCTCCGGGTGCGGCGGTTTAGGGGTTAAACAATTAATTTCTTTGCGGCGGGGTCCGGGATCGGCAGTATAGGGGTTAATAACTTTATGTAGGTGGCGGCGGTATATGGGGCGGCAGATTAGGGGTTAATAGATTTATTATAGTTGTGGCGGGGTCCAAGAGTGGTGGTTTAGGGGTTAATATCATTTATTATAGTTGCAGCGGGGTCCAGGAGCGGCGGTTTAGGGGTTAATAAGTATAATGTAGGTGGTGGTGGTGTCAGTGCGATGGTTTAGGGGTTAATAAGTATACAGTAGGTGGCGGCGGTGTAGGGGGGGCAGATTAGGGGTGTTTAGACTCGGGGTACGTGTTAGGGTGTTAGGTGCGGACACTTCACATAGGAATCAATGGGATATCGGGCAGCAGCGAACATGAGCTCTCGCTGCTGTCAGACTCCCATTGATTCCTATGGGATCTGCCGCCTCCAGGGCGGCGGATTGAAAACCAGGTATGCTGGCCCGGAATAGTGGCAAGCGTACCTGCTAGTTATTTGATAACTAGCAAAAGTAGCGAGATTGTGCCGAACTTGTGTTCAGAACATCTGGAGTGACGTAAGCATCGATCTGTGTCGGACTGAGTCTGGCGGATCGTATGTTACATCACTGAATTCTACTTTTGCCGGGCTGTAGGGCTTGATAACTACAGCCTCGCCACAAATACGCTGCGGAATTCCAGCGTATTTGCGGTTGACGGCTTGATAACTAGAGGCCAGAGCCTGTGTTTGGATCATGCCAAGCACCACCCCAGATATCAAAGTCATTGTCTGATTGCATTTGTATGTGATGGTCCTCACCAGCCTGTTCTCTCCTCTCTAGCCATGGTCGTAGTTGGTTCACATGGCGGCGACACACACCTGATTGAGTGGTTATCACATACATCTTTGGACCCTCAACCTGGGCAACAACACCTGGTGCCCATTTTTCCTCTGTATGGTAACCCTATACCAAACCAAGGCCTAGATTTGGAGTTTGGCGGTAAAAGGGCTGTTAACGCTCCGCGGGTTTTTTTCTGGCCGCACCATAAAATTAACTCTGGTATTGAGAGTCCAAAAAAATGCTGCGTTAGGCTCCAAAAAAGGAGCGTAGAGCATTTTTACCGCAAAAGCAACTCTCGATACCAGAGTTGCTTACGGACGCGGCCAGCCTCAAAAACGTGCTCGTGCACGATTCTCCCATAGGAAACAATGGGGCTGTTTGAGCTGAAAAAAAACCTAACACCTGCAAAAAAGCCGCGTTCAGCTCCTAACGCAGCCCCATTGTTTCCTATGGGGAAACACTTCCTACGTCTGCACCTAACACTCTAACATGTACCCCGAGTCTAAACACCCCTAACCTTACACTTATTAACCCCTAATCTGCCGCCCCCGCTATCGCTGACCCCTGCATTACACTTTTAACCCCTAATCTGCCGCTCCGTAAAACGCCGCCACCTACGTTATCCCTATGTACCCCTAATCTGCTGCCCTAACATCGCCGACCCCTATGTTACATTTATTAACCCCTAATCTGCCCCCCACAACGTCGCCGACACCTACCTACACTTATTAACCCCTAATCTGCCGAGCGGACCTGAGCGCTACTATAATAAAGTTATTAACCCCTAATCCGCCTCACTAACCCTATCATAAATAGTATTAACCCCTAATCTGCCCTCCCTAACATCGCCGACACCTACCTTCAATTATTAACCCCTAATCTGCCGACCGGAGCTCACCGCTATTCTAATAAATGTATTAACCCCTAAAGCTAAGTCTAACCCTAACACCCCCCTAACTTAAATATAATTTTAATCTAACGAAATAAAATAAATCTTATTAAATAACTTATTCCTATTTAAAGCTAAATACTTACCTGTAAAATAAACCCTAATATAGCTACAATATAAATTATAATTACATTGTAGCTATTTTAGGATTAATATTTATTTTACAGGCAACTTGGTATTTATTTTAACTAGGTACAATAGCTATTAAATAGTTAAGAACTATTTAATAGTTACCTAGTTAAAATATTTACAAAATTACCTGTAAAATAAATCCTAACCTAAGATATAATTAAACCTAACACTACCCTATCAATAAAATAATTAAATAAACTACCTACAATTACCTACAATTAACCTAACACTACACTATCAATAAATTAAATAAACACAATTGCTACAAATAAATACAATTAAATAAACTAGCTAAAGTACAAAAAATAAAAAAGAACTAAGTTACAGAAAATAAAAAAATATTTACAAACATAAGAAAAATATTACAACAATTTTAAACTAATTACACCTACTCTAAGCCCCCTAATAAAATAACAAAGCCCCCCAAAATAAAAAATTCCCTACCCTATTCTAAATTAAAAAAGTTACAAGCTCTTTTACCTTACCAGCCCTGAACAGGGCCCTTTGCGGGGCATGCCCCAAGAAGTTCAGCTCTTTTGCCTGTAAAAAAAAACATACAATACCCCCCCCCCCAACATTACAACCCACCACCCACATACCCCTAATCTAACCCAAACCCCCCTTAAATAAACCTAACACTAATCCCCTGAAGATCTTCCTACCTTGTCTTCACCATCCAGGTATCACCGATCGGTCCTGGCTCCGATATCTTCATCCGGCCCGACGACTGATCGACGAATGACTGTTCCTTTAAGGGACGTCATCCAAGATGGCGTCCCTCGAATTCCGATTGGCTGATAGGATTCTATCAGCCAATCGGAATTAAGGTAGGAATTTTCTGATTGGCTGATGGAATCAGCCAATCAGAATCAAGTTCAATCCGATTGGCTGATCCAATCAGCCAATCAGATTGAGCTCGCATTCTATTGGCTGTTCCGATCAGGAACAGTCATTCGTCGATCAGTCGTCGGGCCGGATGGACGTTCCGCGCTGGAGGTCTTCAGGATCCTGCCGCTTCGCTCCGGATGGAAGAAGATAGAAGATGCCGCTTGGAGAAGATGTTTGCCGGTCCGGATGTCCTCTTCTTGCCGGATAGGAGGAAGACTTTGGACCCTCTTCTGGACTTCTTCAGTGGATGTCTAGCCCCCGCTTGGGTTGGATGAAGATATCGGAGCCAGGACCGATCGGTGATACCTGGATGGTGAAGACAAGGTAGGAAGATCTTCAGGGGATTAGTGTTAGGTTTATTTAAGGGGGGTTTGGGTTAGATTAGGGGTATGTGGGTGGTGGGTTGTAATGTTGGGGGGGGGGGGTATTGTATGTTTTTTTTTACAGGCAAAAGAGCTGAACTTCTTGGGGCATGCCCCGCAAAGGGCCCTGTTCAGGGCTGGTAAGGTAAAAGAGCTTGTAACTTTTTTAATTTAGAATAGGGTAGGGAATTTTTTATTTTGGGGGGCTTTGTTATTTTATTAGGGGGCTTAGAGTAGGTGTAATTAGTTTAAAATTGTTGTAATATTTTTCTTATGTTTGTAAATATTTTTTTATTTTCTGTAACTTAGTTCTTTTTTATTTTTTGTACTTTAGCTAGTTTATTTAATTGTATTTATTTGTAGCAATTGTGTTTATTTAATTTATTGATAGTGTAGTGTTAGGTTAATTGTAGGTAATTGTAGGTAGTTTATTTAATTATTTTATTGATAGGGTAGTGTTAGGTTTAATTATATCTTAGGTTAGGATTTATTTTACAGGTAATTTTGTAAATACTTTAACTAGGTAACTATTAAATAGTTCTTAACTATTTAATAGCTATTGTACCTAGTTAAAATAAATACCAAGTTGCCTGTAAAATAAATATTAATCCTAAAATAGCTATAATATAATTATAATTTATATTGTAGCTATATTAGGGTTTATTTTACAGGTAAGTATTTAGCTTTAAATAGGAATAATTTATTTAATAAGAGTTAATTTATTTCGTTAGATTAAAATTATATTTAAGTTAGGGGGGTGTTAGTGTTAGGGTTAGACTTAGCTTTAGGGGTTAATACATTTATTAGAATAGCGGTGAGCTCCGATCGGAAGATTAGGGGTTAATAATTGAAGTTAAGTGTCGGCGATGTTAGGGAGGGCAGATTAGGGGTTAATACTATTTATTATAGGGTTAGTGAGGCGGATTAGGGCTTAATAACTTTATTATAGTAGCGCTCAGGTCCGCTCGGCAGATTAGGGGTTAATAAGTGTAGGCAGGTGTCGGCGACGTTGAGGGGGGCAGATTAGGGGTTAATAAATGTAATATAGGGGTCGGCGGGGGTTAGGGGCAGCAGATTAGGGGTACATAGGGATAACGTAGGTGGCGGCGATTTGCGGTCGGAAGATTAGGGGTTAATTATTTTAAGTAGCTTGCGGCGACGTTGTGGGGGGCAAGTTAGGGGTTAATAAATATAATATAGGGGTCGGCGGGGTTAGGGGCAGCAGATTAGGGGTACATAAGTATAACGTAGGTGGCGGTCGGCAGATTAGGGGTTAAAAATTTTAATCGAGTGGCGGCGATGTGGGGGGAGCTCGGTTTAGGGGTACATAGGTAGTTTATGGGTGTTAGTGTACTTTAGGGTACAGTAGTTAAGAGCTTTATAAACCGGCGTTAGCCAGAAAGCTCTTAACTCCTGCTATTTTTCTGCGGCTGGAATCTTGTCGTTAGAGCTCTAACGCTCACTGCAGAAACGACTCTAAATACCGGCGTTAGGAAGATCCCATTGAAAAGATAGGATACGCAAATGGCGTAGGGGGATCTGCGGTATGGAAAAGTCGCGGCTGAAAAGTGAGCGTTAGATCCTTACCTACACGACTCTAAATACCGGCGGTAGCCTAAAACCAGCGTTAGGAGCCTCTAACGCTGGTTTTCACGGCTACCGCCAAACTCCAAATCTAGGTCCAAGTCTCCTTCTGTGTAGGTCCATGAAGGTTTTCCCACTCTCATTGTATCTTGCATAATGCGGACTGTTTCTGCTACATCTGGTGTGATTAAATCCAGCTTTGTACGGATCTTCCTGCCAAACAATAGTTGAGCTGGGGCAACTCCCGTGGTGGGGTGTTAAGTAACCTTATATTGTTGCAAAAATTGTAAAATGTTTTTAGGATTAACCGGCTTCTCTGCTTTTAGAGCTTTCAATGCCCTTTTAAAGGTTTGGGCAAATCTCTCTGCTTGCCCGTTGGTGGCTGGGTGATATGGTGTCGTCCGATGATGGTGAATACCATTCGTATGTAAAAAATTCTGGAAGTCTTGGGACACAAACTGGGGACCATTGTCTGTGACCAGTTTTCTTGGCAACCCAAATACTGAAAACAGTCTTTCTAATGCTGACATGACTTCAGTAGTTGTAGTCCTTGTCATTGGAATTACTTCTGGCCACTTAGAGTGTGCATCAATTATGATTAAGTATGATATTCCATCAATAGGACCAGCAAAGTCCAAAATGTAGTCTCTCCCAAGGAATAGTAGGCCAGTCCCATGGTTGTACAGCTCCTTGTGGAAGCTGTCCTTGAGCCTGAACACACCCTTTGCCTGCCATAACATAGTTCTCAATGTCCTTATCAATGGCTGGCCACCAAACATGACCCCTAGCCTTCTGTTTCATTCTGACAATGCCTGGGTGTCCTTCATGAAGGAGTTTTAACATAGCTTGCCGTAGCCCGTTAGGAACCAGAACTCTCTCACCCCATAAAATACATCCATTTCTGAGTGTGAGTTCCTTCGCTCGTAGTATGTATGCTCACTGCACATCACAGCCAGTTCTTGGCCAGCCATCTCTTAAATACTTTGCCAGAAGTTGTAATTCAGTATCACAAGCTGTCTCCTTTGCAATTTGTTTGGCATGTACTATACCCGTAAAACACACACTTGGAAGGCTTTCTTGAACAACTGGTGAGGAATTCATTAGTGGAAGCCTGGACATGGCATCAGCATTGCCATGGGAATCATGGGCCCGGTATTTGATGGAGTAATGATATGCTCCCAAAGTTAGAGCATACCTTTGCAATCTAGCCGCTGTAGTGGTTGAAATTCCTTTCCTTGGATTAAAGATGGTCAGCAGTGGCTTATGGTCGGTTAAAAGAGTAAATTGTCTACCATAAATATAGTTATGGAACTTCTTAACAGCCCATACAATGGCCAATGCTTCCTTGTCTAATTGGGAATAGTTCTTCTCTGCTGTCGTTAGACAACGGGAAGCAAAGGCTACCGGTTGGTCTGTCCCATCTGGCATTGTGTGTGACAAGACAGCCGCTAAACCATAAGGTGAAGCATCACATGCTATCATGAGTGGTTTCTGAAGATCCTAGTGCATTAACATGCGGGAACACAGGAGTAGGTTCTTGGATCCCTAGAAGGCTTGATTGCATTCACTGCTCCACAACCAGGGTCAACTTGTCTCAAGAAGCTTATGTAGTGGGTGTAACGTATGGGCTAGCTGGGGAAGAAAACAGTGGTAATAGTTAAGGAGACCAAGGTATGATCGTAGTTGTGATGCATTCTGTGGTATACAAGCTTATTGCAAGGCCTTGACTTTGTCATCAGCAGTGTGTAGACCATGACAATCTATAACATGGCCACAAAATTTGTCACGCATGAAAGCACACTTATCCAAGTTGACCTTCAACCCGTAGGTCATTAGCTGCTGCAGTACCCTCTCTACATTGTGTCGATGTTCTTCCTCCATCCTGCCCGTGATTAACATGCCATCTAAAAGGCATTGGACATGAGGTAGTCCATTTAACAGTTCTTCCATGGTGCGTTGCCAGATGGCTGGTGCAGGAGCAATGCCAAAGACCATAAGATTATATTGAAATAAACCACGGTGAGTATTGATGGTGAGTAACCTGCGGGAATCTGGATGTACTTCAAGTTGAAGGTAAGCATTTTTTAAATCAATCTTTGTGAAATGTTGTCCCCCAGCTAAGTTAGCAAAAATCTCTTCTGTGCTGGGTAATGGATACTTATCCACTGCTAACTGTTCATTCAACACCATCCTAAAGTCTCCACATATTTGGATCTGTCCATCTTTCTTTCTTACCGGTACAATAGGAGAAGCCCACTCACTACAATTCACTGGGGTTATAATCTTTAACTCTTCTAACCTCCTCAGTTCAGCATCAACTCCTGCCCTGAAAGCAAATGGCACAGTTCGTGCTTTGAAAAAATTTGGCCTTGCTCCAGGTTTTAACTGTAACTGTACCCTTTTGTTCTTAACTTTTCCCAGAACATTTTCAAACACTGGGGCATATTTGGTCTTAATGTTCTGAATCCACTGGGCACGATCAACTCCAATATGATGAACTTCACTGTTTTTGAGGCTCTCAGGCATGCCAAGGGCCCGTATCCAGTCCCTTCCATAAAGAGGTGGGCCACCTGATTTTAGTATATATAGTGTAAGATTGGCAGTTTTACTGTTTGTACACACAGATACAGATGCACACCCAGTGGCATCAAGACTTATCTGGAGTATGTTTGTAGCTTCAAGTTAGTGAGCTGCAGCAATACTGGAATTTTCAGCTGTTTCCAATCTTTAATTGTCATAACTGAAACTGCAGCCCCAGTATCTAAGTCCATAGTCAAATCTTTTCCTTCAATATTAACATGAGCAGTCAAAGGCTCAGACCCTGCTGCCAGTGCCATGGTGTATACAGTCAAACTCTGAACAGTCATTTCCTCTTCTGAATCTGATGTGGCTCCACTATAAGCCATGTGGTAATTTCCCTTCTTATGTGTTTTGCTTGAGACACTCTGCTGAGATCCTCTGCAAGCCTTCGTTAAGTGTCCTATTTTAAGACAGCTAGCATTTTTAAATCTGCATTCAGAAGCTACATGATTCTGTGCTCCACATCTGTAAAAGTTAATAGGTGATGCTGCTTTTGCTGAATATTTACTGGCTGGTTTAGTCTGTTGCTTCACCTTAGAGAAAAATACCTGTTCTTCCTTAGTGTGGGAATGCATCTGCAGTAAACTAGTGTCTCATGTGGCCTTTTCCAAAACAGAAGCAATCTCTAGTGCTTTATGGAAGGTCAGGCTCTCCTCTGTCAAAAGTCACCTTTGAATAGATTCTGTATTGATACCCATAAAAAAATGATCTCTAAGGGCCATATTCAGATACTCCCCAAAAGCACAGGTGCTGGCCAATTTCTTTAAACTGATTGCAAATGTAGATACAGTCTCTTGTACCCCTTGGCGCCTGCTATAAAACTTGAACCTCTCAGCAATCTCTAATGGCCGTGGTTGGAAATGTTGTGTTAAGATCTGTATTATTTCAGACAAAGACTTGGTGGCTGGCTTTTCTGGGTGTAGCAGATCTTTTAGAATCTCATATGTTTTAGCACCAATAGTTGTCAGACAGACCGCAACAGACTTAGTATCTCCAATGTCATTGGCAAGTAAATACTGCTGTAGCCTTTCAGTCCAGGAAACCCAGTAATCTGTGTCAGGGTCAAATTCTTTCAATGCTCCAAATACAGCTATTATAGCGTGAGTTTGTGGTAGTACTCGTCGCCAGATGTAATGTCCTTACGTAGCAAACATTAACTCTTTATATGAATGATGCACTTGCAACTTCTAAATGTAAACTGGAACTTTATTTACTGGATTACATAACAAGGTGCTCCTGTAGATTTGCACACAGTAATATGGATAGATACACATATATAGTCCTTTAAAATGAATGGCTGCTGCACTCCTTATATTAGCAGTCCTGTACACTGTGTATGCAGCACTATAGTAATCCAGGGTAACTGATAACTGTATAACTGTATAACTGCAATATAACTTATAATGTGTAACTGTCATTTCTTACTCTTCCTGACTGGCTGATGCTGTATAATCTGCAGTGATCTGTAGCTGACATTACACTTATAATTATTATTATTATTAGCACTTGTCAGATCCTGAGGTTCAGTCCTTGTACTTTATAACTGCATCACAAACTGTCACAAGATGACTTCTCTGAACTGTTCTGATTCTAAGCACAGCCCACTTGATGATATCATCTTTGTATGGAAGCCTCAATGTGCCATCTAACCAAACCAGGAAGTAAGCACAACACTACAGCATGCTGTGTATGTGTGTGTGTGCATGTTTGCATGCTCTACAGTGTGTGTGTGTGTATGCTTTGTGTGTGCATGTTTGTATGCTCTGCAGTGTGTGTGTGTATGCTGTGTGTGCAAGTCTGTATGGTCTGCAGTGTGTGTGTGTATGCTGTGTGTGTGATGTGTGTGCATGTTTGTATGCTATGCAGTGTGTGTGTGTGTGTGCGTGTATGCTTTGTGTGTGCATGTTTTTATGCTCTGCAGTGTTTGTGTGTATGCTGTGTGTGTGTGTGTGTGTGCATGTTTATATGCTCTGCAGTGTGTGTATGTATGCTGTGTGTGTGCATGTTTGTATGCTCTGCAATGTGTGTGTGTATGCTGTGTGTGTGCATATTTGTATTCTCTGCAGTGTGTGTGCATGTTTGTATGCTCTGTAGTGTGTGTGTATGCTGTGTGTGTGCATGTTTGTATGCTCTGCAGTGTGTGTGTATATGCTGTGTGGGTGTGGATGTTTGTATGCTCTGCAGTGTTTGTGTGTATGCTGTGTGTGTGTATGTTTGAATGCTCTACAGTGTGTGTGTGTGTATGCTGTGTGTGTATGTTTGTATGCTCTGCAGTGTGTGTGTATGCTGTGTCTGTGCATGTTTGTATGCTCTGCAGTGTGTGTGTGTTGTGTGTGTATGTTTCTATGCTCTGCAGTGTGTGTGTGCATGTTTGTATGCTATGCAGTGTGTGTGTGTGTGTGTGTGTACAGTATGTATGCTGTGTGGGTGCATGTTTGTATGATCTGCAGTGTGTTTGTATTTATGCTGTGTGTGTGCATGTTTGTATGCTCTGCAGTGTGTGTGTGTGTGTATGCTGTGTGTGTGTGCATGTTTGTATGCTCTGCAGTGTGTGTGTGTGTGTGTGCTTTGTGTTGGTGTGTATTTGAGACAATGTACATGAAAATGTATACTGTGTGTTTGCATGTACAGTATATGTATGCTGTGTATGTTGTGTGTTTGCATGTATATGTATGCTGTGTGTTTGCATGTATATGTATGCTGTGTATGCTGTGTGTTTGCATGTATATGTATGCTGTGTGTTTGCATTTATATGTATGCTGTGTATGTTGTGTGTTTGCATGTATATGTATGCTGTGTATGTGGTGTGTTTGCATGTATATGTATGCTGTGTATGCTGTGTGTTTGCATCTATATGTATGCTGTGTATGCTGTGTGTTTGCATGTATATGAATGCTGTGTATGTTGTGTGTTTGCATGTATATGTATGCTGTGTATGCTGTGTCGTTGCATGTATATGTATGCTGTGTATGCTGTGTGTTTGCATGTATATGTATGCTGTGTATGTTGTGTGTTTGCATGTATATGTATGCTGTGTATGCTGTGTGTTTGCATCTATATGTATGCTGTGTATGCTGTGTGTTTGCATGTATATGTATGCTGTGTATGCTGTGTGTTTGCATCTATATGTATGCTGTGTATGCTGTGTGTTTGCATGTATATGTATGCTGTGTATGCTGTGTGTTTGCATGTATATGAATGCTGTGTATGTTGTGTGTTTGCATGTATATGTATGCTGTGTATGCTGTGTCGTTGCATGTATATGTATGCTGTGTATGCTGTGTCGTTGCATGTATATGTATGCTGTGTGTTATGTATGTGTGGTGTGCGTGCATATGAGTGTGTGTGTTGTGTATGTGTGGTGTGCGTGCATATGAGTTTGTGTGTATGTGTGGTGTGCGTTCACATGAGTGTGTGTGTTGTGTGTGTGTGTAACATGTTGTGGATACAATGTAAAACATCCCATATGGAACTTATACAATGTTGCTGGCTATGTGTGGTGCATCACATGGCTATTATATATATCAAACTGTAATATTCTTACCGGTAACATTTATACAGGGATCCCTGATATAGACTCATTTGAATTGTTTTGTTTTTATTGCCCTGATAAATATTACTTTGCTTTATCTTAATTGGAGTGTGATGTATACACTGGTTTGTTCTAGAAAGAGAGGTGTCAGAATTTTGTATTTTATTGGCTGAAAATGGCGGGATGTGGGATTAGGTTTACTTATAGTTTTCTCTTAGATTAATGTAATTATTTAAACTTCCTGCACAGGACCACCACAATTAACTATATAGTGGTGCCCTGTCCCTAGCCGCTACAATCCTTACTAGCTGGTTATAGATGAAATAGTTGCTGGGTTTGATTACCTTTTATATGGACCGTGCTTAAAGTAGGAGGGTAATTGCTTTATAGACACAAACAGCGGTAGTCTTGTGAGAATGGCAACCTTTAATGAAAAGGAGTGGGAATATGATCTTGCTGAAACTTTTGCTTTGGAAATATTTAGCAATGATGTAATTGATACAGGGATAAATATATTTCAAGATTAAAAAAACACATAAACAATTTTAACTGAAATGGGTAATACGTAGTTTGTACAGATACCTAGACAACAAAATGGTCCCAAGAGGACTGAGACGGAGGAAAAAAACCGCTATAAATTTGAATGACCCTATGTGGTCTATTTATCAAGCTCCGAATGGAGCTTTATGCCCCGTGTTTGCTCACCGCTGCTCCATAACCTGTCCGCCTGCTCTGAAGCGGTGGACAGAAATCAACCCAATCGAATACAATCAGGTTGATTGACCCCCCCTGCTAGCGGCCAATTGGCCACAAATCTGCAGGGGGCGGCATTGCACCAGCAGTTAACAAGAACTGCTGGTGCAATGATAAATTGCCGACAGCATATGCTGTTGGCATTTATCGATGTGCAGCGGATATGTTTGCTATAGCGGATCATGTTTAATAAATTGACCCCAATAACTAAGTGCATAGATAAAGTATGTATGCTCAATTGTATTGATAAGATGTAAATATGTGAAAAGCTTAACTATGCTCCCTGTTGGGTCTTTTGATATTAAGGGGCATATTTATCAAGCTCTGTATGTAGCTTGATGCCCCGTGTTTCTGGCGAGCCTTCAGGTCTAAAGACCGCTGCTCCATAACCTGTCCGCCTGCTGTGAGGTGGTGTACAGAAATCGCCAGAAATCAACCCGATCGAATATGATCGGGTTGATTTACACCCCCTGCTAGCGGCCGCGAATCTGCAGGGGGCGGTATTGCACCAGCAGTTCACCAGAACTGCTGGTGCAATGATAAATGCCGAGTGTGTATGCTGTCACCTTTTATCGATGTGCGGAGGACATGATCTGCAATATCGGATCATGTCCACTTGCACCTTCTTAAATAGGCCCCTAAGTGATTTACTTGCTTTAAAATGTTAAATTTTAAACTTAAAGCAGGTAATACGTGCATAGATAAAGTATGTATGCTGAAATGTATCGATAAGATTTAAATATGTTACCTACTTGGTCTAAAGACACTAACGGCTAGATTACAAGTTTTTGTCGGTAATGGTGTGCGGGGCTAACAAGCCTTTTTTTCTCACCGCTCACTTAAGACAACACTGGTAATACAGGTTTTCTTTAAACCGGCGTTAGCCTCAGAAAAGTGAGCGTTGAGCAAAATTTAGCTCCACATCTCACTGTAATACCAGCGCTGCTTACGGTAGCGGTGAGCCGGCTAAACGTGCTCGTGCACGATTTCCCCATAGGAAACAATGAGGCTGAGCTGGCTGAAAAAAAAACTAACACCTGCAAAAAAGCAGCGTTCAGCTCCTAACGCAGCCCCATTGTTTCCTATGGGGAAAGGAATTTTAAGTCTACACCTAACACCCTAACATGAACCCCGAGTCTAAACACCCCTAATATTACACTTATTAACCCCTAATCTGACGCCCCCGACATCGCTGACACCTACATTATATTTATTAACCCCTAATCTGCCCCCCCCAATGTCGCCACAACTATATTAAATTTATTAACCCCTAATCTGCCGCCGCCAACGTCACCGCCACTATAATAAATTTATTAACCCCTAAACCTAAGTCCAACCCTAACCCTAATACCCCCCTAACTTAAATATAATTTAAATACATAGAAATAAATTTACTACAATTAAATTAATTAATCCTATTTAAAACTAAATACTTACCTATAAAATAAACCCTAAGCTAGCTACAATATAACTAATACTTACATTGTAGCTAGCTTAGGATTTATATTTATTTTACGGGCAACATTGTATTTATTTTAACTAGGTAGAATAGTTATTAAATAGTTATTAACTATTTAATAACTTTCTAGTTAAAATAAGTACAAATTTACCTGTAAAATAAATCCTAACCTTAATTACAATTACACCTAACACTACACCATCATTAAATTAATTACATAAATTACCTACAATTAACTAAAATTAAATTAAATAAACTAAAGTACAAAAAACAACAAACACTAAATTAAAGAAAATAAAAAAAGAATTACATTTTTTTTAAACTAATTACACCTAATCTAATCCCCCTAATAAAATAAAAAGCCCCCCAAAATAATAAAATTCCCTACCCTATACTAAATTACAAATAGCCCTTAAAAGGGCCTTTTATGGGGCATTGCCCCAAAGTAATCAGCTCTTTTACCTGTAAAACAAAATACAATACCCCCCAATATTAAAACCCACCACCCACACACCCAACCCTGCTCTAAAACCCACCCAATCCCCCCTTAAAAAAACCTAACACTACCCCCTTGAAGATCACCCTACCTTGAGCCGTCTTCACCCAGCCGGGCACAAGTGGACGTCCAGAGGGGCAGAAGTCTTCATCCGATCCGGCCAGAAGAGGACATCCAGACCGGCAGAGGGAGTGAAGGGCAGAAGTGCATGAACGAAGAATAAACTTATAGTGTGTAAAATCAGGTTCAGAGTGAGTTTTCCTCCAGACATGCTCAGCAGTATGGGAGCATTTTTTCAAATAGCGTGTTTGCTGAGCCTGCCAGGGCGTGATATTTGGTGCAGTTGGGGAGGGGCAAGCGTGTCTAATGCAGAGGAGAGAATTTTGTTATAGTGGGCTGTAGCGAGATCAGGGCAGGTTATAGTGGAAGTGTGAGGGAGGAGATCTTGAATGATTTTTTAAAATTGGAGCGGATTTCTACAGGTGCAGGGGCGGGATGGAGAAGTGGGTTTAGCTGTTGCATTAATATTATAGGTGACCAGGTGAGGTCAGATATAGAACAGAGGTAGGAAAATACCATGTCGATGGAGTGTTTATCACTGTGAGTAGGGAATAGGGTGGATTGTGATAGACCAAAGGAGGATGTGAGTGAAATAAGTTTAGAGGCAGCAGGGGCAGATGGGTTGTCAATGGGAATGTTAAAGTCCCCAAGAATTAGGGTTGGTATATTTGTAGAGAGAAAGTGAGGCAGCCAGGCGGCAAAGTTGTCAAGGAATTGGTCGGTCGGTCCAGGAGGGCGATAGATGATTGCCACTTTGAGGGAGAGCGGGGAGAACAGGCAAATACAGTGGACTTAAAATGAGAAGAAGGAGAAAGATGGGATTGGAGGTAGGTACTGATAAGTGCAGGAGGGGGAGAGCAGGATGCCAACACCGCTGACACGTTTATCTCCTGGCCTAGGGGTATGGCTAATGTGAAGACCACCATTTGTGAGAGCAGCAGTGGAAACGGTGTCAGAACAATATAGTCAGGTTTCGGTAATTGCTAACAAGGTGAAAGCATTTGATATAAACAGGTCATAAATGGTTGTAAGTTTGTTTTTAGACAGAACTTGAGTTCCATAGTGCACAAGTGTAAGGAGTGTGTTCGTATGGGATGCATTGGATGGAAATGAGGTTATGTGTGTTGCTTTTATTAAAGTTTCTATAAGGAGTGCGTGATTGGGTAATGGTGGGAATGAGGGTGGGGCCAGGATTTGGAGAGATGTCACCTGATGCTAATAGCAGCAAGATGGAAAGTAGGAGTAGGTGAGAATGAGATTTATAACAGTGGGGGTATTTCTGTGTGATGGTGCAGTTTATTGATATAGATTTTAAAATGGAAAGTAGTTCATGAGAGCTAAGGTATGGAGAAGAAATGAGAGAGGGGCCTATATAAACTGCATGTGGAGAAGGGTAAGGTATGAGCATGTGAGCCTGCTTGTGGAATAGACATGAGGCTGTTAAAAGGAAAATGAGTCCTGAAAACATAGCAGAATATTAAGTGCAAAAGATTGTTTTTGAATTGAAAATATTTAGCTTGCCTCAAATCTTCTTCAAATCTTGTCTAATTTTTAGTGCTGGCACTTAAAGATGGTCACTTAGACAGATGGGAGCTGAGAGATGGAATACTCTACAAACACTCAGACCCCAGCAAATGCTTTACCCTAACTGGTCTTAAATTTATAAGGCTTTTACAGACAGCTGAGATTACTAAAGCTAATTGATTGGAGACAGGGAGATAAGTTACACCCAGGTGAGGAGACTAAGAATTGCAACAAGATCAGAGGGATAGATTCAAGAAAGGACATTGGGTGGGGATTAATTAGTTAAGCAAAGTTAGAGAATAAAGAGATGCACATGCTGGGGGCAGGATAAGAGCAGATTATAGGAGTAGACAGTGGGTTAAAGTGACACACAGGGGTTAAGAACAGTGTAATACATACAGAACAAAACAGAGGGTTTAAAGGGACCTACCAGGGGTTAAGAACAGTGTAATAAATCCAGCAAAAAACAGAGGGTTTAATGGGACGTACCAGGGGTTAAGAACAGTGTAATACATACAGAACAAAACAGAGGGTTTAATGGGACATACCAGGGGTTAAGAACAGTGTAATAAATCCAGCAAAAAACAGAGAGTTTAAATGGACGTACCTGAAAGTAAATGAGAAATAGCAGGGTTAGATTCAGTAGATGTTAGGCTTAAATAAGTAGCATTCTGTGCAGTTGTAGTTATATTTATTATTATGACAGCATACAACAGTTTTACCCTCATCCAGTTTGCAATACATTTGACTGCAAGTGTTGTAGTTACCTCCAAGAGATGTTTCACTTTACCGGTTTATGGCTAAATTACAAGTGGCGCGCTAGCTCTAACTCAAGAGCGATATGAGGTATGTTGCGGCTCTTTGCGCACAATGTAAATATTGTGCATATTACGAGTTGAAAGTAAATGTGTCGTCTTGATCTCAATCAAATTTAACTGTTACGCAAGACAAAAAAGTTTCACAATGCACATCAAAAATACATTCAAAAGTTGCACTCATTATAACACTGTCCAATAAAAAAATATTAAATATTATTATTAAATTAAATATCTATATATTTTATACATGTATTTATATGTTTATACATGTTTAGATATGTATTTATATGTTTATACATGTGTAGATATGTATTTATATGTTTATACATGTTTAGATATGTATTTATATGTTTATACATGTGTAGATATGTATTTATATGTTTATACATGTTTAGATATGTATTTATATGTTTATACATGTGTAGATATGTATTTATATGTTTATACATGTGTAGATATGTATTTATATGTTTATACATGTGTAGATATGTATTTATATGTTTATACATGTGTAGATATGTATTTATCTGTTTATATGTGTGTAGATATGTATTTATATGTTTATACATGTTTAGATATGTATTTATATGTTTATACATGTGTAGATATGTATTTATATGTTTATACATGTGTAGATATGTATTTATATGTTTATACATGTGTAGATATGTATTTATATGTTTTACTGTATATTTACTGTTCACATTTATCATTCCAATGTTATTCACTTACATCTCTCTCTCTCTCTCTCTCTCTCTCTCTCTATACCTGTATATCTATTCCTATAGATAAACTGTATTTTACATGAACAGTATCAGATATACAGGAAATATATATTTAGTATTAAAAAGTACATTATTTTCATTATGAAGAACATCGATATGTAAAATATGCATAACGTGCATTGGGGTTTGCAATGAAGGAGTAACGCGGTTGGTTAGCGCACATGAATCATTTCCATCTTCAGTGCGCATTATTGAAATGTTAAATTCGTTATGTGAACGCGTTTACTTTCAACTCCTAATACGCACACTATTTCCGCTGTGTACAAAGAGCCGCAAAATACCCCATAGCGCCTGCGAGCTACAGTTAGTGCACAACCTGTAATCTAGTCCTTAGTGTAACCCAGTGTAACTTTACTAAAGCAATAAGCTGCACTTTCTGCCCTGCAGACAGACTGCTGTTATTATTAAACAGATATCAGTATGTGCTGCCCCTCTGTACATCAGTGTGATTTAGTGTAACCCAGTGTAACAATAAGCTGCACTATCTGCCCTGCACACAGACTACTGTAATTAGTAAACATATCAGCATGTGCTGCCCCTCTGTACGTCTGTGTGTTGTTTATTTGCTTGCTAGGGGTCACACTTTATAATAGAGCCAACTGTGCTGATTTAGTGTAACCCAGTGTAACAATAAGCTGCACTATCTTCCCTGCACACAGACTGCTGTTATTATTAAACATATTAGTATGTGCTGCCCCTCTGTACGCCTGTGTGTTGTGTATTTGCTTGCTAGGGGCCACACTTTATAATGAAGCTCAGTGTGCTGATTTAATGTAACCCAGTGTAACAATAAGCTGCACTCTCTGCCCTGCACACAGACTGCTGATAATATTAAACATATCAGCATGTGCTGCCCCTCTGTACATCTGTGTGTTGAGTATTTGCTTGCTAGGGGCTACACTTTATAAGGAAGCACAGTGTGCTGATTTAGTGTAACCCAGTGTAACAATAAGCTGCACTATCTGCCCTGCACACAGACTGCTGTTATTATTAAACATATCAGCGTGTGCTGTCCCTCTGTACGTCTGTATTGTGTATTTGCTTGCTGGGGGCCACACTTTATAAGGAAGCCCATTGTGCTGATTTAGTGTAACCCACTGTAACAATAAGCTGCACTATCTGCCCTGCACACAGACTGCTGTTATTATTAAACATATCAGCATGTGCTGCCCCTCTGTATGTCTGTGTGTTGTGTATTTATTTGCTAGGGGCCAGACTTTATAATGAAGCCCAGTGTGCTGATTTAGTGTAAGCCACTGTAACAATAAGCTGCACTATCTGCCCTGCACACAGACTGCTGTTATTATTAAACCTATCAGAATGTGCTGCCCCTCTGTACATCTGTGTGTTGTTTATTTGCTTGCTAGGGGGCACACTTTATAAGGAAGCCCAGTGTGCTGATTTAGTTTAACCCAGTGTAACAATAAGCTGCACTATCTGCCCTGCACACAGGCTGCTGTTATTATTAAACATATCAGCATGTGCTGCCCCTCTGTACGTCTGTGTGTTGTGTATTTGCTTGCTGGGAGCCACACTTTATAATGAAGCCCAGTATGCTGATTTAGTGTAACCCAGTGTAACAATAAAATGCACTATCTGCCCTGCACATGGACTGCTGTTCTTACTAAACATATTAGCGTTTGCTGCCCCTCTGTACGTCTGTGTATTGTGTATTTATTTGCTAGGGGCCACACTTTATAATGAAGCCCATTGTGCTGATTTAGTGTAATCCAGTGTAACAATAAAATGCACTATCTGCCCTGCACACAGACTGCTGTTATTATTAAACATATCAGTGTGCGCTGCTTCTCTGTATGTCTGTGTGTTGTGTATTTGCTTGCTAGGGGCCACACTTTATAATGAAGCCCAGTGTGCTGATTTAGTGTAACCCAGTGTAACAATAAGCTGCACTATCTGCCCTGCACACAGACTGCTGTTATTATTAAACATATCAGCATGTGCTGCCCCTCTGTACTTCTGTGTGTTGTGTATTTGCTTGCTAGGGGCCACACTTTATAATGAAGCCCATTGTGCTGATTTAGTGTAACCCAGTGTAACAATAAAATGCACTATCTGCCCTGCACACAGACTGCTGTTATTATTATACATATCTTTATGTGCTGCCCCTCTGTACGTCTGTGTGTTGTGTATTTGCTTGCTAGGGGCCACACTTTATAATGAAGCCCAGTGTGCTGATTTAATGTAACCCAGTGTAACAATAAGCCTCACTATTTGCCCTGCACACAGACTGCTGTTATTATTAAACATATCAGCGTGTGCTGCCCCTCTGTACATCTGTGTGTTGTGTATTTGCTTGCTAGGGGCCTCACTTTATAATGAAGCTCAGTGTGCTGATTTAGTGTAGCCCAGTGTAACAATAAGCTGCACTATCTGCCCTGCACACAGACTGCTGTTATTATTATACATATCAGTATGTGCTGCCCCTCTGTAGGTCTGTGTGTTGTGTATTTATTTGCTAGGGGCCACACTTTATAATGAAGCCCAGTTTGCTGATTTAGTGTAACCCAGTGTAACAATAAGTTGCACTATCTGCCCTGCATACAGACTGCTGTTATTATTAAACATATCAGCATGTGCTGGCTCTCTGTACGTCTGTGTTGTGTATTTGCTTGCTAGGGGCCACACTTTATAATGAAGCCCAGTGTGCTGATTTAGTGTAACCCAGTGTAACAATAAGCTGCACTATCTGCCCTGCACACAGACTGCTGTTATTATTAAACATATCATTGTGAGCTGTTCTCTATACGCCTGTGTGTTGTGTATTTCTGGCTCCTCACCTGCAGGTTCCTTGCGTCTCTCAGGTATTGACTGGCCTGTTGCAGTGCTGGGACGTCCCTGTGCTTGTTGCTGTACAAAGCACTAGTACAGGCTTTTTATTGCCTAACGCTCTAGCTGTGCAAACTTCAGGGAATTTAAAAATACAGAAGCCTGGGGACTTACAGAAGCAGGATATTTGTGTAATATAATCCCCTGGAGTTTAGAACAGTAAACTATGTGAGATATTGCTTGTTCTTTTTATTTAAGTAAAAAAATATATATATAGAAGCAGTAATAATAAGAATAATAAGAATAATAAGAATAAGAATAATAATAAGAAATATAGCTGCAAGTAGCAATAGAGTGCATCGTTTTTTCAATGCCATATAAGCAGTTATGTCACAATATAAAGCTATACAACAAGTTTTTACCGTTCTAACATAAGCATATGACCTATACTTTCAACATGAACAAATGTAACTCTAGGTGACAATATATGGTTATACTGCAAATTTCACAGCTTTAACATAAACAATTGGAAAGAAAACACATTTTTTAAATTTTCGTGTAAACCAATATGGCTGCAACAGCTTGTGACTAATTCCTTCAACATGAACAACTGTGAATCTAGGTCACAATATAAGATTACACAGCCAGTTTCACAGTTCTAACATAAGCGGTTGCAGAGAAAATAGATTTTTGAAATGTTTGCATAAAACCAAATGGCTGCCAGATCATATAATATACAGCCTCCATATTGTGCACAATAATTCTCACCATAGATGTAAATAAACATGGCAAAAATAAAATGTTTTTGTAAAATGGTTCTTGTTTTATTATTATTTTAAAAATATCGTTAAGCATTTTTGAACAATTCAAAATGGCTGCCAAACCACATGCCCTATCAACTTCTCTTGAACAAATCTGAATGTTAGTTATAAGATAACTCTATAAACAAAATTTCAAGTCTGTCCCATAAGTGGTTTCATGGAAGAAGATTTTTTAGTTTTTAAAAACAGCGCATACTAAACAAAATGGCCACCAAGCAATGATATGTATGGCTTTCAAATTGCACATACTAATGCTCACTATAGACCTCTACAATTTGTATTAGTTTCATGAAAATTTGCAAATGTTTTATTTCATGAAGGTGACTGCGCAGTGCGAATTTTGACTGCAATATTGTCTTTAAGGGTTATGACTATGTGTAATCATGTGTCTATTACACTGTAATATTGTTAAATATTGTAAAACAACCATGTTTATTAAGGAAAAATCACAGTTTGAAGAAACTTGGTAGAAGACATTCAAAGGAGTATATATGCAAAATTGTGCTTTATTGCACTTAATGGTTTGAGAAAAAAAGATGTTTAAATATTTTCACAAAATGCAAGATGGCTGCTACATCATGTGACCAAGGCACTTCTGTTGAGTAATAGCTAATCTAGGTGATAGCAGCACTGAGCACAGCAAATTTCAAAGTTGTAACATAAGCACTTCCAGAACTGAAGATTTTTAAGCATTTCTCGAAATTTGTTGCAAAAAACAAAATGGCTGCCTAACCATATGACCTATGAGTTCAATGTTGCATGAGATCTAGCATTGCAATAGGCTGCACCAGCATACCTGATTTCAAGAGTTTAGCATACGTAATTTGTGTTTTGTGAGCAATTGACTCAAAAGAGGCAGTATTAAATTACAAACAATTACGGTAAACATAAAACCGATATTGCTGCCGCATTTTTTGACTGATTCTCTCTGAATCTAGGTCACCATATAAGAATAGTAAAAAATGTGAAAAGGTAGGAGGTACTCTTCAAACATGCAAACCAAACTGCAAGCAAATATGCAACAAACTTTTTCTGTTGTACCCGGGACTTACCCCAAATGAGCTCTGCCGCCCCTATAATCTTGACTTAGCTGTTCAATCCTTCCATGGAGGAGCTCTGGACATGCCGGGGGACCTACACGGTCAGACCGAAACCATATCGGTGGGCTAATAACTCCAAAACATCCGGCACTCACATGAAACTCCAACAGCGCTTCTGGCTTGCCATGCGTGCATTCAGCGTTGATCGTGACGTCACAGAATTCTCTGGTCCGGGGGCGGTGCTCTCTTTCTTCACCCGGGTATACAACAAGATACAGGTGAACAGGGGCTAAAGCGGATCCAGAGCTGGTGTGAATACAAACAGTCACAAAGAAGGCAGGATCCAGCTTATGTGTAGAATAAAATCCAATTTATTAGGCTCAGTTAAAACGCCAAACAGGCTACACAAACAGCTTGAACAGGAAGGTGTGTGAGCGTGACACCAAGGCTTACATGTTTCGGCTTCTTTGTGACCATATAAGAATATACAGCAAATTTTACAGTTCTCACATAAGCGATTGCAGAGAACATAGACATTCAATATTTTTGCGTAAACCAAGATGGCTGCCCGATCATAGGATATACAGCCTCCATATTACACACAATAGTGCTCACCATAGATGTCAATAAGCATGGCAAAAATAAAGCATTTTTGTCAAATGGTTTTTGTTTTATTATTAATTTAAAAATATCGTTAACCAATATTGAACAATTCAAAATGGCTGCCAAACCACATGACCAATTGACTTCTCTTGAACAAATCTGAATATTGGTCATACGATAATTCTATAAACCAAATTTCACGTCTGTCTCGTAAGCGGTTTTGGAGAAGAAGATATTTGCGCATACGAAACAAAATTGTTGCAAAGCTATGCAAAGTATGGCTTTCAAATTGCACATACTAATGCTCACTATAGACCTCTACAAATTGAAGAAGTTTCATGAAACTTTGCAAATGTTTTATTTCACGAAGGCGACTGCGCAGTGCAAATTTTGAATGCAATATTGCCTTTAGGGGTCATGAATATGTGTAATCATGTGTCTGCTGCACTGTTATATAGTTAAATAGTGTTAACATAATGCATAAAGTTTAAATTTACGCAATTAAACAACAATAAAAGGGTGAATAGCTCATAGCAGCCATGTTGATCATGGAAAAATCGTAGTTTGGGGAAAAAAAGTAATAAAAAGTGAGCAGTCCAGTAACGGATGGGTAATGCTATTATGGTTTTACTGTTGAAATTCATGTTTGTTTACTGTTAAATTGTTTAGCTATCAGTTTAAACTTTTAGTTTGAGACTAACATGGCCATACATGTCCCTACTCATTAGAGCAGGAAAAACAGCACACACCCAACATATAAGATTACAGTGCAGCATATAGCACAAACTGCCATATTGGCTTTTTATGTAACCCATATCTCAGATCTGATGGACTCTAGAGCACCCATGCACATACAACACAATTAGAAATGGGCATGTATGCTGGAAAGACCCATGGGCATTAAAAAATGGCTAAGAAGTGTTGTGGACCCATTGGGTAATGGAATATCTAGCCGTGCAATATTGCACTGAGATCATATGATGAATTAGGATGTGGGCACATTCACACGACAAGTGGAAAATTGGGGGGTAATAGGTTAAAATGTTGATGCTTTTTACATGTTATGTATATTCTATTGCTTGATGTTTTGCACATGGTGCATTATGAGATGCCGTGAACATGACCTAAACCTGCAGGTAACCTCACATAACATAAGCACCTGTCCCCTTAAAACAAGCAAATGGCACACGGAATAGTCCTCATAATCCAAGATAGATTTGCCACAGCTTCAGAGATCACTTAGAATCTCATGCACTGGAAAACATACACAGAAACAGGGGGGAATATAGAAGTAGGGCACAAGGGGGCACATTCCTTATGTACAGTACAGGTTGGGGTCACTGCCACAATACCCCTGCAGGATATGCACCCTACCCTTCCAGTCCTTTTGAGCACCACCCACTCTTCCAGTAAAGATCTTATCCCCCAACCCATACCCCGAACAGCTTGTAGTTATGACAACCCAAGGGATACAGTTGCGTTCACACAAACTGCGCCTCATAGCTATAAATGCCAAGGGCCTCAACAGCCCTGAAAAGACACCCTTGGCCTTTAGAGAACTGCAAAGACAACAGGGTGATATACTTTTCATACAAGAGACCCATTTCAAAAAAGGAAGAAAGCCGAGGATATTCAATCCTAGATACCAAACTGTCTTTCTAGCCTCAGGGTCGTCCAAGAAAAAGGACATGGGAATTCTTATTAAAAACTCCATACAGTTCCACCCAACGCATGTGGAGAAGGATGGGAAAAGGAGATACCTACTAGCTGTAGGCCTGTTATACAACAGTTACACAAAACATACTAGAAATTGGAAAAGGTGCAGTAATCCTGGGGGGAACTTTAATACTCCTCTAGACCCAAATGTTGACACATCTGGTGGCTCCTCCAGCATACCCAAAAGAGTCCTAAAGTCAATAAATACACAGCTGCAACAACTCATGCTGCGTGATACATGGAGGGTCTCACATCCTAGAGATAGGGACTATACTTTTTATTCACACCCTCATCAAATGTACTTTAGACTAAATTACATTCTGACGGACGCAGCACTGCTGTCACAGGTTTACCACGTAGCAGATGATGCCCCAGTGCTATATGATTTTGAATGGCCTGAGAAACCATTGATCCCCTACATTTGGCGTCTAGATGAGAATCGGTTATACAACCCACTGATCACACTAGAATTAGAGAAGGAATTAGAGGAATATTTCAGACTAAATAAATTAGAGCAGACGAAGCCCTCACTAATCTGGGAATCTCATAAAGCTGTCATAAGAGGGGTGATGATTAAAATTAAGGCACAACAGCGTAAACAGATCAGGCAATATTATAACTCACTAAAAGCACGAATCGTCTACTGGGAAACTGAACATAAAAAAGACACAACCTCAACCGCCGCATTCAACTCCCTGACACAAGTAAGAGGAGAGCTTCAGGCTTTGCAACTCAAAGAGACACAAATAAAGACACTCCACCTTAAACAGCAATATTTTGAATTTGGCAATAAACCGGGGGCACTCTTGACGAAAGCCTTAAAGCCTAAACAATACAGGTCATACATATCGAACATCATTGATAGGCAAGGGAAGCATCACGAGGGTAGTAAGGGCATAGCAGAAATGCTAAGATTATATTACTCCTCTCTGTATAACCTAAAAAGAAATACCACATTGCCCGACAACGCCACGCATGACAGAGACACAGAGAGGGAGCTGGAAAGGGGTAGAAGCTGTGATTACCACTGAATAGCCAGGTGGATTGTTGTTGTCCTTTGGGATTAAGCAGCCTGAAGTTCTATCTGTGAAAGGAGGCAGGAACAAACACCTGTGAAAGTAAGAGACTGCAAACACCTATTCCCTTGCGTACATCTAGTACTAAGTGCAGGGGAAGGAGTCCGGAAGAAACTTGCGCAAGTTCAGAAATATCGAAGGATGGATATCTTTAACCGTCTGGTTGTCAGAGCGGTAGAATAAGCATAAGTTCTTGGGAGGGAATCGCCTATCAGAAGGCTAATACTACCTTCATAGCAGGACTCCGACAAAATCTACCAAAGGTACGGTGCTTTCCATTTAAGACTGTCAGTATTTGAAAAAACATCATTACCACTCACACTTCTCTCTGTAGGCGATTTTGGAGAGGCAAATAAGATACAAAGTAGTTGGCCACTACTGTTTTCTACTGTTTCAACAGAACGCATCAGGAGAGACTTTGACATTTTATTTGTCAAGAAGAGGGGGCATTGTTATACTGTTACCAATATAACATACTAGGAGAGACTTTGTTTAATTCATTCAAAATCTATATGAAAAAGGTGGTACCGCAACTCTGCTATATATTTTTGGCTGCTGATATTTTGCAATTGCAACATACAAGGAGCTCCTGAACTATATACAAGCATATTTTTTGTCAACAATACAAGCTAATTTTTAAATAAGTGAATGTTCAATTGTAAACCGTGATTTTAATTATTGTTCATATAAATATCGTAGTCACAGGTTAAAATAATTTGTTAGATTGATGGATTGTATATATTTCTGTTTTTAACAAGTATTATCAGTAAAGATGGAATCTTAAAAGACTGATCTAATCATTTATTTTCCAAGTTAGATTAAGAAATTTAGGAATGGTTTGATAACAGATATAACAAATATACAAAGAAAAAGAATCTTTTTGTAAGACACCGCAATTGATACAAACTGTTAAATATAAATTTTTATTGTAGAACAAAATATCGAAAATCTTAATTGAAAGACATTAAATTTTAACACAATATTTTTACACAACAACTATATAAACAAAATCTTTACAAGGTTTTAAAATAGTATACAAAATCAGGCATTTTTCATTTGTTAATCATACCTTATCCACCTTAATAAAATTATACTTATTGAAAAACATTGCAAAAAGGTTTTAGAATAACATATACTAAGGCAATATCCTTCTGTGTAACTAAAACCCCTATTGCCACATCATACTATATCCCTGTCTTTAATGCTTAGAGCTTGTCTAGCGCCTTCTTAAAAGATTTTTTATTTATTTACTATGGTTTCTGTCTAGGAGGAGGACAGTAATTAAGGAGGCTTAACCATTTTAAGTCCAGCGCTATATACACTAAAAATCCTTTGAAAATTTTATCTAGAGGATTTAGAAATCCCACGGGTTAGCCGGAGGAAGCAAAACCGTTAGAGACACCTATAACACATGATGAAATCTCACTGGCAAATAAAAAGACATGCCGACTGGAAAAAGCCCTGGCCAAGACGGTCTTGGTATCACCTCTTGTAAAAAAATTCTCAGCACTACTAATTCCATACTTAGCAAGACACATATAATACACTCCTGGAGGATGGGGGGTTCTCACAAAACCTATTAGAAGCGCATATCACAGTCCTCCCAAAGCTGGGTAAAATACCAGATAAGCCAGAGAACTTGCGCCCAATCTCCCTGCTCCATTCTGACGTAAAAATATATGCGAAAATATTGGTCACACATATAAACAAAATTCTCCCGAAACTAATAGACCCGGATCAAGTGGGGTTTGTCCCGGGCTGAGAGGCAAAGGACAACACCCTAAAGGTGTTGCAGATTATCTCCCATGCAAAAGACAATAGGATACCACTGACACTGACATCCACAGATGCCGAGAAAGCTTTAGACAGAGTGAAATGGTCCTTTCTACGGGCCACTCTGTCGAAACTGGGCTTCAGTAAGGCATTCATAGAGATGATCTTTTCTCTCTACACTACGCCAACACCTAAAATTAAGGTTAATGGTCTTGTATCTGAGAGTTTTACAATTGCAAACGGCACTAGACAGGGCTGCCCCCTCTCACCGATCCTATTCACAATATCTAGAGAAATGTTGGCGCTCAAGATCCGCGCGAACCCCCGAGTTGTAGGTATCAAAATAGGCAACACAGAACACAAATTAGCAATGTACGCGGACAATATTCTATTAACGCTAACGAACCCCGAAATGTCCCTCCCACAGGCCCTTCAAGTTATCCAGGAATATGGATATCACTCCAACTTCCTATTAAATGTCAACAAATCAGAAGTTATAAATATATCACAACCAGAGGAAAAATTGTCCCAGTTAATGTCAACATGACTGTTAAGAAAGCAGTCCGATAGAATGAAATACCTAGGGGTATTTCTGTTGGCGGACCCGGATATAGTGATCAAGGCCAATTATAAACAGTTGGAGAGGTCACTTGTCTGATCTTTCTAACTGGAATTTTTTTTTTTTATCGTGGCTGGGCAATGAACGTACTGCCCAGAATCCTCTATATCTTACAAATGCTCCTGGTGCCACTACCGTTAGATTTCATAACAAAACTTCAAAACACACTAGAGACATTTATTTGGAATGGCATAAAACCAAGAATTAACAAGCAGTCTTTGTATTTACCGAAGGATGAAGGGGGGCTGGGTGTCCCCAACCTACAGACATATCGACAGGCTATCATGCTACAGAGGCTTGTAGAATGGTGTGCTAATGATGCCAAAAAGCACTGGGTGCAGATAGACAGAGCTATCTTACAAACAAATAATTCTGGGCACATAGCGTGGTTACCAAAAAAAGATTGACCCCCTATAATAGAAAGATACCCTCTCCTTAGGGATTTTTTTGTTGTCTGGGACTAGGCCATACATACTTCCACACATATAACCACTCTAGCATCTCCAATTACTCTGTACATGGGAACCCGGGTCTCCTTTAATTATGTTGAGGAGACACCCACAAATAGGACAAACAGCCGAGCAGAACACAATATTTCACCTGACGGAACAACACAAACTAAAAAATTGAGAGGATATCACAGATATGGACTTACCCTTAAATTGGTTGGCATATGGCCAGATAAATCATTTTATCACCACCCATAAACATAAGAAATCACTAATGAGGCAACTGACCGACTGTATTGCAAAACACCCTCCTCTGCACTTGATATCCATCTTGTACAAGAAACTACAGGTACACAATATAGATCATTTCTGACATACACAAGGGCTTGGGGTAAATAACTAGAGCCGGAGCAAAGGCTAAGCATTTGGAAAAGCATATTCACTAACAACAAAACTGCTTCCATTTTGGATGCAGATTCATGAGAATAACCTCAAATATCTAACTAGGTGGTTCCTCACCCGAGCAGACTCAAAATCATATACCCATCCTTCTCAGGTAGGTGCTGGGGCTGCACAGAAGAGAGCACCATACTACACTTATGGTGGGAATGCCCACGACTACACCAGTTCTGGACAGACATCATGACACATATCTGTAAGATCTTGGAAGTTATAGTCCCTAGAGAGGCCCAAAATACTACTTTTCTCAAACCTTCCGCAAATTAAAAGAAATGGCGAAACGTAAACTGTTGCTAACACTGATAAACAGCGTGAAAATTTTGATCCCTAGACACTGGAAGACTGCCACGGTCCCCCACCTTCCAGGAGTGGGGAAAAACAGGTGGATACACTACTGCAATTGGAGCAGTATCATTACATCAGAAATGGTACAGTGGAGACACATGAAAGGATGCTCCATATCTGGAAAAATGACGATGCCACTAACATTCTTAATAATAGAAACTTTGCATGGACACATTAGTATACCCCATCCCTTATCCTTAACATCTCCCCTACCCTTAAAATAACACCCCTCCTTCCCCCCCCTAGAGACAGGGACCACCCCACCTTAGTGGTGTAGAATAAAGCATGGTCAGGTTGTGCACAAGGAAAAGGTCATGCCAGGACGGACCTAGTTTTAACTTACATTACAATCTAGTTCATGATTTTACTGTCCTAGTTGATCAGGAGAGTCCTGAAAAGGATCCAGAATTTATATATACAGACTTTCACTGACAACTTCACTTAGACATGTGTAAGTTATCAAAGTGCAAAAAAAGCCCAGCACTGTCCTGCAAGTGGGTGCATGCACCAGGGGGTCCTGCCAAAACCCCTAAATCAGTTGTAAATGTCCAAAAAGGAGCAGCACCACAATGTGTAAGTTATCCCTATGTTAAACATATACAGTTAAGATGCAGGACCCAAAAGTGGTCCCTGAAGTAGGGGCATATATCAAGGCATGGCTCATACATCTACCCAAATTGAAAGGAAAAGTAAGCTGTTAATGCGAGCATTATATTTGCATATGGTCAACTGCATAGCCAGTTTTATGTTGTAAGAATTTTTGTTTTGAAGCAATATATACCATATTGACATGATATTTTTGTTTTTGTGAAACCTCAACTATTTCAATAAAGTTCTTTTGAAACAAACAAAACAAAAAAATAATTACACCTAATCTAATAGCCCTATCAAAATAAAAAAAAACCTAGCCTACAATATACTACCAATAGCCCTTAAAAGGGCCTTTTGTGGGGCATTGCCCCAAAGATATCAGCTCTTTTACCTGTTAAAAAATAGAAACACCCCACCAACAGTAAAACCCACCACCCACCCAACAACCCCAAATAAAAAAACTATCTAAAATAACCTAAGCTAACTATTGCCCTGAAAAGGGCATTTGTATGGGCATTGCCCTTAAAAGGGCATTTAGCTCTTTTGCCTTGCCCTTAAAAGGGCATTCAGCTCTATTAGGAATAGCACAAACCCTAAGCTAAAATAAAAACCCACCCAAAAAATCCTTAAAAATACCTAACACTAACCCACGATGATCCCCTTACATTTGTTGAAGTCCCACTTGAACATCCAGCCGGCGAAGTCCTCATCCAGGAGCCAAGAAGTCTTCATCCTGATGGCATCTTCTATCTCTATCCATCCGGCGCGGAGCGGGTCCATCCTGAAGACATCCGGCGCGGAACATCCTCTTCATACGGTCGCCGCCGTATACTGGAACTTCAATGCAATGCTGCTAAAATCCTATTGGCTGTTCCAATCAGCCAATAGGATTGAGCTCTCATCCTATTGGCTGTTCCAATCAGCCAATAGAATGAGTGTTCAATCCTATTGGCTGATTGGAACAGTCAATAGGATGAGAGATCAATCCTATTGGCTGATTGGAACAGCCAATAGGATGAGAGATCAATCCTATTGGCTGTTCCAATCAGCCAATAGGTTTGATATCTAATCCTATTGACTGTTCCAATCAGCCAATAGAATGAGAGGCTCAATCCTATTGGCTGATTGGAACTGCCAATTGGATGAGAGCTCAATCCTATTGGCTGATTGGAACAGCCAATAGGATTTTAGCAGCTCTAATTCCAATTGGCTGGTTGAAATCTTTCAGCCAATAGGAATGAAAGGGACGCCATATTTGATTGTGTCACTGGCATTGAAGATTCAGTTTACGGCAGGAACCATATGAAGAGGATGCTCCGCGCCGAATGTCTTAATGATGGACCCTCTCCGCGCCGGATGGATGAAGATAGAAGATGCTGTCTGGATGAAGACTTCTTGCTGCCTGGATGAGGACTTTGTCGGCTGGATAAAGATCAAAGAGGCTACCTGATGAAGACTTCTTGCCGCCTGGGGTGAGGAGTTCGCCGGCTGGATGGATCCTTCAAGTGGGACTTCAACAACTGTAAGTGGATTGTCAGGGGTTAGGGTTAGGTATTTTTAAGGGTTTTTTGGGTTAAGTTTTTATTTTAGCTTAGGGTTTGGGCTATTCCTAAAAGATCTGAATGCCCTTTTAAGGGCAAAGCAAAATAGCTAAATGCCCTTTTTAACGGCAATGCCCATACAAATGCCCTTTTCAGGGCAATGGTTAGCTTAGGTTACTTTAGATAGTTTTTATATTTAGGGGGTTGGTTGGGTGGGTGGTGGGTTTTACTGTTAGGGGAGGTGTTTGTATTTTTTTTACAAGTAAAAGAGCTGATATCTTTGGGGCACTGATATCTTTGGGGCAATGCCCCACAAAAGGACTTTCTAAGGGCTATTGGTAGTTTATTGTAGGCTACAGTTTTTTTTATTTTGGGTGGGCTTTTTTTATTTTGATAGGGCTGTTAGAATAGGTGTAATTCTTTCTTATTTTTGATAATTTTGTTTGTTATTTTTTGTAATTTAGTGTTTGTTTTTTGTAAAAAAAATTTGTTGTAATTTTAATGTTTTTATTTTTTGTAATGTTTAGGTTTTAGTGTAAGGCAGGTTAGGTTTTATTTCACAGGTAAGTTTGTATTTATTTTAACTAGGGTAGTTAATAAATAGTTAATAACTATTTACTAACTTGTCTACCTAGTTTAAAATAAATACAAACTTACCTGTGAAATAAAAATAAAACCTAAGCTAGCTACAATATACCTATTAGTTATATTGTAGCTATCTTAGGTATTATTTTACAGGTAAGTTTGTATTTATTTTAACTAGGTAGTTAGTAAATAGTTAATACCTATTTACTAACTAGTCTACCTAGTTAAAATAAAATAAAAACTTATCTGTGAAATAAAAATAAAAACCAAAGCTAGCTGCAATATAAATATTAGTTATATTGTAGCTATCTTAGGTTTTATTTTACAGTTAAGTTTGTATTTATTTTAACTAGGTAGTTAGTAAATAGTTAATACCTATTTACTAACTAGTCTACCTAGTTAAAATAAATACAAACTTACCTGTGAAATAAAAAATAAAACCTAAGATAGATACAATATTATTATTAGTTATATTGAAGCTATCTTAGGTTTTATTTTACAGGTAAGTTTGTATTTAGTTTTTAAATAGGAATTATTTAGTTAATAATTGTAACTTTATTTTAGTTGTATTTTAATTATGTTAAAGTTAGGGTTGGAGTGGGGAGGGTTAGGCTTAGGGTGTACCAAGGGTTAGTTTTAGGGTTGGGGTTAGCGTTAGGGTTAAGCTTAGGGTTACATTAAGGTTAGGTTTAGGGATCAATATATTTATTTAGTGGTAGTGATGGGGAGCGCCAGAGGTTTAGGGGTTAACAACTGTAGTATAGTGCAGCGACAATCGGGAGCGGCAGATTAGGGTTAATAACATTATGTATGTGGCAGCAATGTTGGGGGCGGCAGATTAGGGGTTAATTACATTATGTAGGGGACAGCAATTGTTGGGGGGCCGCAGATTAGGGGTTAATAAAATAATGTAGGGTTGTGGGATATCGGGAGCGATTAGGGGTTAAATTTTTTATTAGCTTGTCAGCGATATCGGGGAGCGGCAGATTAGGGGTTAATAATATTATGTAGGTGGCGGGGCGATGTTAGGGGGTGGAAGATTAGGGTGTTAGACATGGGGTTTATGTTAGGGGTGTTAGGATAGACATCAATGGGGCTGCGTTACGGAACTTTTCATCCCATTCTTCCCATTGATTTCTATCGGGAAATCATAGACGAGCACGTCAAAGCAGCGCTTGTTTTCGGTGCGGGTATGGAGCTTAACGCCACCATGTCGTCCGCACAAGCCTTCTTTTTAAAAACTCGTATTACCAGTGCTATAGGGAGGTGAAATAACGCTGCTTTTGTTGTGGTCGTTAAAATCCCTTTGGCACTCAAAACTCGTAATCTAGGTGAAAGTGTTTATTTTATGTTATTTTAAAAAAAGTGTAATTATATTTTTGTTTCTCTTTAAAAATGTTCTCCTTTATCATATATTTTATCCTTTTACTAGCCGTTCTTTATTTCTATTATTTTTATGAATGATATATTCCCTCCTTTCCCTTTTGTTTCTTTCGTGTCCCTCATGTCATGAGTGTTTTTTTATCTACTTATTTTAATTACATAAATGCTTTTGTCCTCTTCGGTTATTGATTTCTTTGAGCCGTTTTTTCTATCTAACTCTTTTGTGGAGCTGTGTGTCTTACGACCACCATTTTGTTCCTCCCCTTTTCCCACCCTATATTCCTGCCTCCTTCACTCGTAGCCTTGACGTCTCTTGGCAGTGAAGTGCAATTCCTTCCTCCAGGTAGTGTCTAAATGCTTTAGCTGTATTGCTTTAGATTCCGGTTTCTCTCAGGGCTTAAACACGCCCTCAGTCCTTACATATTTTCAATTTGCAACATTGTAAGTAAAAAAACATTCTCCTAACTTTTTATGAGGTAATATTCTTTTCTACCACTGTGTGTCACGCTCCTCACTTCTGTGGCTCTGTTGCTGCATTGCTTAGCAACATCTTTGCCTCTGAATCTGTCTCACTCTGCTGACACGCTCCCTGAAGTCGTCCCATTCTGCTGATGTCAGTCCGGGTTCAAATTTTGGGGTGTCCTTCACTTGATGCCCGTTTGTTTTTCCTTGCTGTGGCTTTGTGAGTACTCATTTGGATATTTTGTTGCCTGACATTCTGTTAACGGACTTTGCTTGCTTGACCACGTCTCTGTTTAACCCTTTCAAACCTGAGGATACTTTGCTGCCTGATTTACTGTTAACGAACTTTGCTTGCTTGACCACGTCTCTGGTTTAACCCTTTCAAACCAGAGGATATTTTGCTGCTTGATATACTGTTAATGAACTTTGCTTGCTTCACCACGTCTCTGTTTAACCCTTTCAAACTTGAGGATACTTTGCTGCCTGATATACTGTTAACGAACTTTGCTTGCTTGACCACGTCTCTGTTTAACCCTTTCAAACCTGAGGATATTTTGCTGCTTGATATACTGTTAACGAACTTTGCTTGCTTGACCACGTCCCTGTTTAACCCTTTCTATCCTGAGGATACTTTGCTGCCTGATATACTGTTAATGGACTTTGCTTGCCTGACCACGTCTCTGCTTCACCCTCTCAAATCTGTGTTTACTTTGTTGCTTGATCCCTTATTGCCAAATCATTGCCTGCCTGACTACGTCTATTTCCTGACCCCCTATCTACTATCAAGCTTCCTGGTGGTATTCCTTGGAATCTGTGAGTACCTTCTCAACCTTGAATCATTCTTTTCCCTGTGAGGCTGGTTGTGGGGTAAGGTCCTGGTTTATACTCAGTGTGCTAGTGTGTTATTAATAATAATTCTAGCATTTGGGTCTGATTCGGGACTTTATCCAACCTGATATTACAAACGGGTAAAAATGAATCTCGCTGAGTCATCCAGGGCCGTGACCCTACAAGGACAGCTTCTTGGAACTCACGCAACACACCTGCAATCTCTGGAATCTAAGTTAGACCAGATCACGACTCTTCTTCATAATCTAGCCTCTCCTGTTCAATCTCCTGCAACCCCAGTTGTTGTTGCTGCTAGTTCTAGCAACCCACCTCAGCCGACTATTAACTTAAATCCCAGGATCCCTCTTCCGGATAAATATGACGGCAACCCTGAAGACTGCCGTGGATTCCTAAACCAATGTCATCTAAATTTCAGAAATAACCCTCATGTGTTCTTTAACTCATCTTCTAAGATCACGTTCTTGATTTCCCTTAATGAAGGGCAAAGGCCTGGCTTGGGTTTCACCTCTTCTGGAAAAAGATGGCCCTATGCTTTATGATCTGGACTCCTTATCTGTCTTCTCTTCTGTATTTGACAAACCCGGCAAGTCTGCAGCAGCCGATGCAGGACTGTTGGACCTAAAACAAGGATCTCTCTCTGTAGCTCAATACGCTATAGAATTCCGGACTCTTGCGGCTGAAACTACTTGGAATCATGGGGCCCTGAGAACTGCCTTTCGCAAAGGTCTAAGTGAACGTCTAAAGATGAGCTTGTTTTTCAGGATCTACCCGATTCCCTTGAAGAACTCATTAATTTATGTATCAAGTTGGACACTCGTTATTCTGAGCGTTTTTCAGGAAAGAGACCGTAATAGAGACCCTTTTCCAAACCTAATTTTTCACCTGCCTTCTTGTCTTTCTATCCTTCTAATCCTATTTCTACTCAATCTGAGTCTGTAGAACCTATGGAAATAGGCGCAATCAAATTATCAGAAGCTGAACGCCTCAGGAGGCATACTCATGGACTTTCTCTTTACTGTGGTACTAAAGGACATCTGTTAAAGGATTGCCCTACATGTCCAGTAAAAGCCCGGGCTTAACTTCTGACACAGGGGACAGAGTTAAGCCAGAACTCTTTTTCTTTCCTCAACCCAAAACTTTTTGTTCCTGTTACTCTGAAATTTGGAAGTGTTAAGTTTCAAGTTCAAGCCTTAATAGATTCGGGAGCTGCTGGAACATTCATTGAGTCTGATTTTGCTAATTCTCTCCAGATACCACTTCTAGAAAGAGATCAAGATATCAAAGTTACTACAGTAAGTGGTCAACCTTTAGGTTCTGGATTTATTCAACAAACCACCATTCCTCTATGTATGTATGTATGTAGGTATTCTTCACGCTGAGACTATCTATTTTAATGTTATTTCTTCTCCTCAATTTCCTTTGATTTTGGGACTACCCTGGTTACAACTCCATGATCTCATTTTCACTTGGTCTAAAGGGGAACTTATAGCCTGCGGAGCTACTTGCTTCAAACATTGTCTGCAGAATCCCCATAAGTCTCCAAGTTCTGTTTTAGCAGTTTTGGACATTCCTGAATCTTTACCTGTGTAATATCATTCTTACTGTGATGATTTTTTCCTTAAAAGGATGCTGAAAAGTTACCTCCCCACAATTGGATTTTTGATTGTCCAATTGATTTATTACCCAGAGCTCCTATCCCTAAAGGTAAAACTTATCCTCTATCACGACAGGAATATGTCTCTCTGGAAGAATATATCAAAGACAACTTGTCCAGAGGGTTCATTCATCCTTCTTCCTCACCTGTAGGAGCAGGTTTTTTCTTTGTTGAGAAGAAAGATTGGGGCCCTCCTGATCCTTTATTGATTATCGTGCCCTGAACCAAATTATTATCAAGAATTCTTATCCTCTTACGCTCATTCCTGAGCATTTTGACCGTCTCCAAGGTGCATCCATCTTCTCCAAATTGGATCTCCGTGGGGAGTACAATTTGGTCAGAATACATAAAGGGGACGAATGGAAGACAGCATTCAACACTAGATTTGGTCACTATGAGTATGTAGTTATGCCTTTTGGGTTATGCAATGCTGTATTCCAACACTTCGTAAATGAAATTTCCTAAACCAGTTCGTCATTATCTATCTGGACGATATTCTGATCTACTCTAAATCCTTACAAGAACATCTCCATCATGTGAAAATAATACTTCAGAGACTTTGTGAGAACCATCTCTTTGCCAAACTCGAGAAAATGTTCTTTCCACCAGACCTCTATTCCTTTTCCTGGGGTATATTATTTCAGAGTCTGGGTTTGAAATGGATTCTAGATAAACTCTCTGCCATTAAGGACTTGGCCAAGACCTATCTCCCTTAAGTCCTTGCAAAGGTTTCTTGGCTTTGCCAATTGTTATCTAAAATCTATAAAAGACTTTGCTAATATTTCTTCTCCACTCACTTCCCTTACTAAAAAGGGCCAAAACTGCAGAGATTGGTCAAGCACTGCTTATATAGGCTTTTGAAGCTTTGAAATCTGCATTTTCTTCGGCACCCATCCTCTTTCACCTTGTTCCAGAACTTCCAATTTATTCTTGAAGTGGATGCCTCTGCTATAGCAGCAGGAGCTGTGTTATCTCAATGGAATCCTATTACCAGTAAGATTCATCCGGTAGGATTTTTCTCTAAAATATGTAATCCTGCGGAATTAAATTATGATGTAGGCAACAAAGAGTTACTTGCTATAAAGTTAGCTTTGGAAGAATGGAGGCATTGGCTAGAAGGTTCTGCCCAACCGTTTCTTATCTTAACAGATCACAAGAATCTTCTGTATCTCCACACTGCAAGACACATCAACTCTCATCAGGCCCGTTGGGCTTTGTTCTTTTCAAGGTTTCATTTTGTACTTTCTTATGTTCCTTGTACGAAGAATTCTAAGGCTGATGCTTTAATCCAGACAGTTCCAATCTACTGATTCTGTGCCATTAGTTGCTGAAAACCCATAATACAACCAGTCAGTATACTTGCTCAGTTATCCTGATTTCCTATACAGGCTCTACGCTCTGCTCAGACCAAGGTACCTTCTACTTATAAACTACCTCCTGAATCCTATATGCACCTCCAGAATTCTGCCTTAAACTGCTTTGTTAAGCTCATGACAGTGTCTTAGCTGGTCATCCTGGGGTAACCAATACATTATGGAAACTCAAACCACACGTGTGGTGGCTATCCATGTCCAAAGATGTCAAGGACTATATTGCAGCTTGTTAATCTTGTGCCTCAAATAAACAAGCCTCCCATCTACCTTTTGGTTTATTGCAACCTCTCCCAGTACCATATTATCCTTGGTCTCACATTTCCATGGACTTTATTACTGACCATTACTGATTGTGCTGGAAACAATACTATTTGGGTAATAGTGGACAGTTTTACAAAACAGCTAATTTTATTACGTTACCCAGATTGCCTTCCGCTCGGAAGCTCTCTGAGCTCTTCATCTTACATGTCACTCGATTACATGAATTTCCTTTGGGACATTGTTTCTGACCATGGTGTTCAGTTTATCTCAAGGTTTTGGAGATCCCTATGCAAACAGTTCGGAATCAACATTTCTCTTTCTACTGCACAACCATCCCCAGTCCAACGGACAAACAGAACGAATTAACCAATCTCTTTGAATCTTTCCTAAAGCACTATGTCAACCATCAACATTCCAATTGGTCAAAACTTCTTCCTTTAGGCGGTGAACTGGCCCACAATTCCCAACTCAATTCCTCCTTACAGACATCTCCTTTAAATCTGCTTATGGATTTGGAACCTAGAACTTTTTCTATTTCTGCCAGTACTTCTACAGTTCCTGAGCTGATCGTGCAAGCATTGGGCATAGAATTCGACAGATTCTTCTCCTCTCAGTGAAGAAGTATAAGAAGTTTGCTAATCGCAAATGCTGTATTGCTCCTATGTATTGCACCGTAGACAAGGTGTGGTCATCCACCAAATTCTTCATCTTAAACAACCCTGTACTAAATTGGGTCCCAAATACATCGGAACCTTTCAGAACTGTCTCCAAAATTTTTTTCTTCTGCTTCCCGAGTGGCTTTGCCCAAGACCTTGAAAATTCACCCTGTGTTTCATGTATCTCTTCTCCAGCCTGTAGTGAGAAATCGATTATCCACCAAATCAAACCTCCACCACCTTTACTTATCTGATGGCGCTTCTGAATTTGAGGTCAGTCAAATTTTGGACTCCAAATTATGGGGGAAGCCGCTTGTATTACTTGGTTTATTGGAAGGGGTATCCCATTACTGAACGTTCCTGGGAACCCGCTTCTCAAGTACATGCCCCTACTTTGGTGAAACAATTCCACAAAAAAATTTCCTACTAAGCCTGGTCTGGTTTCCCAGAGGGTCCTTGAGAGGGGGGCAATGTCATGCTCCTTGCTTCTGCGGCTCTGTTGCTGCATTGCTTAGCAACATCTTTGCCTCTGAAGCTGTCTCACTCTGCTGACATGCTCCCTGAAGCCATCCCATTCTGCTGACATCAGTCCGGGTTCAAATTCCGGCGTGTCCTTCACTTGATGCCCGGTTTGTTTTTCCTTGCTGAGCGTTGTGTGTACTCATTTGGATACTTTGTTGCCTGATATTCTGTTAACGGACTTTGGTTGCTTGCCCACGTCCCTGTTTAACCCTTTCAAACCTGAGGGATAGCTTTGCTGCTTGATATACTGTTAACGAACATTGCTTGCTTGACCACATCTCTGTTTAAAACCCTTTCAAACCTGAGGATATTGTGCTGCTGATATACTATTAACGGACTTTGCTTGCTTGACCACCTCTCTGCTTCACCCTCTCAGAATCTGTTTACCTTGTTGCTTGATCCCTTGTTGCCAAATCATTGCTTGACTACGTCTATTTCCTGACCTCCTATCTACTATCAAGCTTCCTGGTGGGTATTCCTTGGAATCTGTGAGTACCTTAACAACCTTGAATCATTATTTTCCTGTAAGGCTGTCGTGGGGTCAGGTCCTGGGTTTATACTCAGTGTGCTAGTGTGTTGTTAAAAATCATTCTAGCATTTGGGTCTGATTCGGGACTTTATCCAACCTGACACTGTGTGTCACTGTTTCTCTGTTTTCACAGGTATTGATATTGTTTATTTAGCCTTTTATACTACTGTGCTGCATTATTAAAATATTTTACTCCCCAAGTTTTACTATAATTTTAAACTTTATTTTAATTTGCCAATTTTTTATGTTGGTCTCTAGATGTCTCATGAGGAGAATAATTCAGCTACCACTTGACCCCCTCATTGGAAAATATTATGGCCTCTATGCAGTCCTTTATGAGGAAAATGGATTAATAAAAAAGAATAACTTTATTGCTAATTTTCAGTCAGAATCCCTCAAACACACAAAAAATTACTTCTAAAACTAAAACATCTTTCCTCCTCTCATATTGAGAAAGATGCTGATAGTCTGCTTCAGACAGACATCCCTCATAGCTTATTGCCTTTAAGCACCTGTACTGTTAGCCGGTAGTCATCCGGCCCCAGAACTTCTTAGTGTGTTAAGAGTCACATCTCAGAGGGAACTATTACTGATGCTAATTCTAAAAGAACTTGTCTAAAAAGACAAGCATCAACATTTCTGCAATCACTCTCTGAAAATATTTCCCCTTCTTCTGATCTGATGAGGAGAATTTTTCTGACGAATATAAATATGATTCTGATGATGATTCATATTACTCTGACTTTAATAATTTTATTAAATTTAAAAGATGCAAAAAATCCTCGCCTTTTAACGATTCAGAAAATTGTTTTTCTTGACCCCCTTGGTAAACCCAGATTAAAGCCTGAGGAGGTTAAGCACCTCAGATCCTCAGAGTGGTTTCCCTCCTCAGGTGTTGCAGAATATATAGACTTTTATTTAAGTTATCCCTTATTGCAAGAGGTCCGCAGTAACTTTGTGCTGAATGTCTCATCCCTCCCTCCCAGGTAATTTGTCTGTCACTCCTGACATTGATCCCCAAATTTTAAAAATTCCTGGGTACTCCTGGATCTAGTATTAAAAAAGGATCTGATAAATTAATTAATTCTTGTCAAGACAGGGTTTTAAATATTTCTGGCCCCTTCTCAAAGATATTTGAACTGGCTGAGGATTATGTTGCAAAAAATCCTCAATGTATCCTCAAATTATTATAGAATATCTTTAAAGAGCCTTTGTCTTATTAGGCAACGCCAATACGGCTATAGATTGTGAACGCAGATGGTACATTCTTCGCAGGCTTTACCCTAAATTGTCAGATTTCGCCTGCAAAGAGACATCTACAGAGCCTAATAGTCTTCTCTTTGGGGAAGTTTACCTTAAAAAACTCAGTGACTATACCAAAACATTCTCCAGTTTGTCCAAAACCAAAGCCACTGTAAGGAAGACTCTTTATCAGAATCTTCACCCCCTTTTAGATAGGGCCGGAAAAAGAAGGGGTCGTTTTCCCGGCTGCCAACCCTTCATCTCTAGACCCCAATTTTACCAACAACAGCAGCTTCAGCAACAACAGAAATGTGTCTCCCCATTCTTTCCCAAAAGAGCCCCACTTCTGACCCATAGGTGCAAGATCAAGAGGTCGCTATAGAACCCCCTCAGGTAATTTCTCCTCCCCCTTTTCTCCCTTTTCCCCAAAAAAGATGGGTGGTTGACTGGCACATTTTTTTCCTAATTGGCATCTAATTAAATTAGACCCCTGGATTCTTCAGACTGTTTATGTAGTCCTTATAGATTTAATTTCCATTCCCATCCAAATTGTTCGCCCTCATTTAATTTTATTTTTAAATTCAGATCTCCAAGCTATAGATTCAGAGATTTCCGCCTTAATATCAAAACAAGCTGTAGAACTTATTATTGTAGACAAGAGCAGCTTCATAAGCAACATTTTCTTGGTAAAAAAGAAAAATGGCCAATTTCGACCATTCATCAACCTAAAAACTCTAAATCATTATGTAACCTATCAGGCACTCTCTTGTGGACAGGTATTGGCTTGTCTGATTGGACCTCAAGGATGCATACCTTACAGTTCCCATACATTCTTCCCACAGGAAATGTCTTTGTTTTTTCTGGAACCAATCTTTTTGGCAATTCACTTGCCTCCCTTTTGGCCTTTCATCCACCCCTTGGATATTCACAAAAATTCTGAAACGAGTCATAGCCTGGTTAAGATTCAGAGGGATTCGCCTGATAGTTTATCTGGACGACATTCTCATCATGAATCAGGTTCCTTCGACTCTTCTTCTTCACTTGAACATCACTTCTTCTCTTCTGGAGAACTTGGTATTCATAATCAACAAAGAAAAATCTTCTCTTCTCCCGTCTCAAACCACTGTCTTCTTTGGATTTCAGATCAACACTCTAGATTCCACTTTAAGCCTACCATTAGAGAAATTGAAAAACATCAAGAAGGAGATTTCCTCTCTTTGATGAAAACCTGCTTTCCCCCTTTGCTTGTTAGCCCATATAATCGGCCTCCTCTCATATTCCATTCAAGTCATCTTTCCTGCCCCTCTCCATTATTGGGCTCTTCAACACCTGAAAATATCTAATCTCCAAAGAGACTTCTCTTATCAGCATTGAATCTCCTTATCCCCTGAAGCCAAAGAGAACTCATCTGGTGGATCCAAAACATAGAGGCATGGAACGGCAAGGCAATCTTCGGTTGCGTTCCAGATTTTGTTAGTAGAATAGCATGCACGCAACTCTGGTTGGGAAGCTAGTTGCTGTTCCATAATCACAGGTGGCAAATAGACCCTTCCAGAATCCAACCTCCATATCAACTGCAAAGAACTTCTGGCGGGTTCCTTTGTAATTCAAAGTTTTCTCAAGTCCAGTCTCCCTATTTCAGTTCTCCTTTGCATGGACAATCTATCGGCAGTCCATTATTTAAATCGTTTTGGAGGCACGAAATTGAAACATCTATCAGACCTCACAAAAAATTTCATTCATTTTTGCCTCAACAAGAATATTTCTATTTCAGTGGAATTCATTCAGGGATTATCCAATCAAGCTGCAGACTAGGGTTCTCGCCATTTGAAGGACTCCAGTGATTGGATATTGGACAGGGACATTTTCCTTCAGATTTCATCTCTCAGGGTCCTTTCATTCTAGACCTCTTTGCCTCTTGCTCCAATTTCCAGGTCACCCCCTTTTTCAGTTGGAGACTGGACCCGGACGCCTCTGCCGTGGATGCCTTCTTTCAAGTGTGGTCCCCCACTGGAGTTTATGCTTTTCCTTCCTTTTCTATGATTACTTGGACTTTGGCTTATCTCTGCAGGAACCTGATATCTCTTCTCCTAATTACTCACCTGTGGCTGTTTCAACCTTGGTATCCTTCTCTTCTGGAACTCTCCTTCCTTCCTCCCCTTCTGCTTCCTTCCTCCATCATCTCTTTCTGGATCCCCTGTGATTCCGTCATCCTCTTCTGCTTGCTAACTCTGTAACTCTTGTAGCTTTGATGCTTTCAGGGGATCCTGGTCTCCCGATGGACTTTCGGACTGAGCTCGATCTTTATTACAGGGCTCCTGGAACCAAAATATGTTATCTCTCAGCTTGGTGCAAGTGGTCTTGCTTGTGTGTCCAGAGGGCTTTGGATCCCTTTTCAGCTCCTTTAAACTTTATTTTTAGATTATTTCTCTTCTCTTTTTGACTCTGGTCTTGCCTATAGATCTATCATTATAGCTCGTTCTGCTATTTCTACTGGACAAGTCCCTATTAATAATACCCCTGTTTGAAAAATTCATCAGGTCTGCAGACTTCTCAAAGCAATTCGTATACAAATGCCCCTTCTTCTAAATATTCTTTCTTTTGGGATGTAGATTTGGTTCTGTCTTTCCTTAGAAATTGGCCTTCTAACGATCTTCTTTCTCTCAAACAGCTGTCAGCTAAACTTCCCACTCTTTTCTGTCTTCTCTCTTTTCGCAGAGTTTCTGATGTACGTGCCATTGATATTAATTCTCAAATGTTTTCTATTTTGGTGTCACCTTTATCCTTTCTATAAGAACTAAATGTCTTTCTCAATCTATTTTTTATCCTTATTTCTCTGATCATCCTAAATTGTGTGTTGTCCTTTGTCTAAAATAATATTTGTCTCGTACTCCACCTTTTTTTCATTCTACTTCTTCTTCTCAACTTCTCATCTCTTTTGTTTCCCCTTTCAAACCTGTCTCCTCTACTTGTATTGCCAGATGGGTAAAGTGGATTATGCTTCTTGCTGGTGTGGAATAATCTTTTTTGGCTCACTCCGTTCACGGAGCTTCTGCCTCTAAAGCCTTTTTCAAATCCTCTTCCTTCTAAGATATTTTAAATGCAGCAGACTGGTCTTCAGACTCTACTTTTAGACAATTTTATTTTAAACCAATTAATAATGCTGCTTTTTCCTTAATTTCATGATTCGTTTTTGCTTTAAACTAGCAAAATATGAGTTGTTGGTCTTGTAATAAAACCCTGATTATCCTAGCTTTAGTGTAGCTATAATCTAGATTTTATTAAAGACACAGAAATGAATATTTTCCCACCCTGGCATTTTTTTCTGTCCCCTCCCAATATTTTTAATAAGATATGATTTGTTTATTAATATATTTTTATTTCCAGCATCTTCTCCTCAAAACGTCTCCTTCAACTGATTTGGATTCTTCTATTATTCCTCAATATCTTCATCATCTGTTCGAAGTTGTCTTTCAGCCTAGATGGATTCCTAAAAGGATCCTTTCCTGCCTCAACGTCAAGTTTCTTAATCCTGTATTCAAGAATATTTTTATTTTCTGTTATTGGTTGTTTCTGTTCCAATTGTTATGGTGTTGTAATCTATTCTAGCCTTCTTCATTGTCCTTTTTGCCTCATCCCGTCAAACAAGAAAGAGGAGGTATTGGTGCATTCTGGACTGTTTATGGACATTATGAGCATGCTGATAGCATCTTCTTCAAACATGACTTTGTCCTTATTGGTCCTTTTATTTTCTATGTTCTTTCATTTGTTTTATGTTTACTAATGTTAACACTATATACTTTTAAAAGCTGTCAGAACAGTAAACTGAAAGTTAAAGGGCCACTGTAAGTAAATATTTTCTATGCCTGTTACTAACTAACTACCCCAAATACGCTTTTTATCAATAGCATTTCATTAACATATCTCTACCGTATATCAAAAATCTTGTCTGCAAATTTAATTGTTTTCCAAACCCACTCTGTGGGTATCCTTTGCTCTGTACCAATCCGTTTACAATACCTAGGTTTCAAAATGGCGCTTTAAACACAAAGTTATTGGTTTAAGTATTTTGAACACGCAGTGGTGAAAATAGTGGGCAGGATAACGTGACATCATCGGCGAATAAAAGATATAACTTTTAGAACGTTATGAAACTTCATTTTGGAGAAAATATAGGTCAGAAGGTTTTAATTAATGTTTATTAACTTTAATATGTTAGTTGTTTAGCTTAAAAATTATAACAGAAAGTAATCCTTTAAGCAAAATATTTGTCTATGTGTCTTTAATAAAATCTAAATTATAGCTACACTAAAGCTAAGATAATCGGAATTTACAAACCTGAATTATACAAAATCTTAGATGAAGAAATCAGTTCATTGTTATTAAATGTATAAATGGGTTATTATTTTTAAGGGTAGAGCCCATCTGCTTATTTTAAGGAGTCTAGAATTATATTGATTCATAAACAAGGTAAGAACACTGTAGAGATAGATGCATATTGCCCCATCTCTCTACTAAACGTAGATCATAAAATATTGACACAAATATTAGCAACCAGATTTACAATAGGTTATTTCCCCTCTCATTCATCCGGACCAAACAGACTTCCTGAAAGGTAGAACTATGATCTCCAATATTACTGAAACTTGAGTTAGTCATAGTTAGATAGTTTTTTCCTACAAATGAAAAAAGAGAGATTTAAAGGATAAAGATGTGGCAATTATATCTTTAGACACTCATGAAGCATTTGATTCATTATCTTGGGACCATTTATTTACATCTCTCTCAAAATATGGATTTAAAGGGAATTTTTTTAATTCTATACAAAAATTATCTAACTCTGTATTATGTGTTAAAGGGAAAGCCTAGTCCAAATTAAACTTTCATGCAATTTTAAGCAACTTTCTAATTTACTCCTATTATCAAATTTTTCATTGTTCCCTTGGTATCTTTATTTGAAAAAGAAAGAATATAAGCTTAGGAGCCCTGCACATTTTTGGTTCAGCACCTGGGTAGCGCTTACTGATTGGTGGCTACATTAAGACACCAATCAGCAAGCGCTATATAGCTTTCACTAAAGCAATATTTAGCGCTCCACTTGTAATCTGGCCCTATTTTGGGTGCTCTGGAAGACTTTAAATCTTTCTCTGTTTTTTTCTATAAATAAATCTAAAACATAACTAAAATGGCTGGTTAAGAATAAGAACTCCCCAGAAACACCCTATAAAGAAGTTCAAGGGGCTTTAGGTTATATAGGTTTGACGTTCTCAGAGATCCACAGAAATGGTATAAGCTAAATATTTCCCTTTAATACAATCTTTACAGAAGAGTTTGGAAAATTGGATGGGATTTTCTTATCTGTAATTAACCTATTTAAAATTACATGTTTCTTTAAATTTCTTTATGTATTTCAAGCTTTGCCTTTATTATTACTGAGAAATGATATAGTCTAATATCTTATTTATTATTTATGTTTTGGAATGGCCCTTCCTAATTTAGAAAAATACAGCCTTGCAGCTGTGGTAAAATAAATTTTTGATTGGTTTATGGACATCAGTAATTTTTCGTTATTGAAGTATGAAAAATATTTGGTATTCCCTTATTCATTGAAAGTGCTGCCACATATATCTTTAAAAAAATCTTCCAAAATCAATTAAAAAAAACTTGTTTTTAGAGATTCAATTAAAACTTGGCATACATTTGTCAGGGTTTTTTCCCTGTTTTGTTTGCCATGTGCTGCTGGCAGCCATTTTACTCACCTCTCTTGCTGACTATGGTGCATTGTGGGGGATGCTGCTCATTTCCTGCACTCCTTTTATGGCCAGACTGGTGTGCATCATCTGTGTGAGACAGGATGCAGTCTCAGAATTGTGATATCATCACTTATTATTTAAAGGGCCTCTGTTCAGTATGCTTTGCCTTTGCGTTGTCTAAGACCTGTTTGTGAGAGTTCCTGTGTATTACCTGGCTGTCTGACGTCCTTCCTGGTTCCTGATCCCTGGCTTGTTCCTGACTCTGCTGTTTTCCTTGTTCCTGATTCCGGCTCATCTGACTATTCGCTTTGGCTCCTGACTTGGCTCGTCTGACTACAAGCTCTGGTTTTGACTCCTGGCTTGTTATTTGACTTGTGGACTTTTTATTATTTTTTTGTTATTAATAAAGGTGTGATTATTTTTGCACTTCTCGTCTCAGTCTGATTCCTGGCACCCTGACATTACGCAAAGGCCATGAATCCTGATATTGCTAATAATCCACCTTTACCTGCCATCATTTCCAGGATGGATGAACAGGATCACCGCTTCAATCAATTTGCTCTAGCCCTGCAAACCCTGCTGACTCGCACTGCACATTTGGACCAAAGTGGCCCACAAGTTATGGCTGCTCCTGTTTCCGCTGCTGCACCTAGTCCTACCAGGAGCATGTCCGGTTCTGCACCTCTACCTCAGCGATATGGAGGCGATCCAATTCAGTGCAGAGGGTTTTTGAACCAGGTGGGCATTTACTTTGAGATGTTACCTCAGGCGTTTCCCTCTGACAGAGCTAAGGTGGGATTTCTCATCTCGTTATTCTCTGACACAGCTCTTGCCTGGACTAATCCCTTGTGGGAGACTAATAAACCTGTGATTTCAAATTACGCTGAATTTGTGGCCTGCTTTCGAAGGGTATTTGATGTTCCGGCTCGCTCCTGCTCTGCTGCTAAACGACTCATGTCCATTCAGCAAGGTACAAGATATGTTGCTCAGTATGCTATTGAGTTCCATACGCTTGCCGCAGAGGTTGGTTGGAACAATGAAGCCCTTGTTGCCACCTTCTTTCATGGGCTCTCTGATGCGATTAAAGACGAAGTTGCTGCCAGAGATTTACCAGAGGATCTCGAGGCATTGGTATCTTTTTTGATCCTCCTTGACATCAGACTCAGAGAGAGGCCTTCTTTCAAGGAGCGCTTGCGGAAGCCTCCTGTTCCGTTGTCTCCTACGTGTTCGTTCCCACCCATGCCTCCCTCTTTTCCCATGCCTCCTGGTCCCGAGTCACCAGGTACTGATGAGCCGATGCAGTTGGAATTCACGCGTCTCTCCGCGGCGGAGAGGGCCTTTAGGAGGAGGGAGGGGCTCTGCCTCTATTGTGGGTTACAGGGCCATCTTTTGAAGTCTTGTCCTACACGGCCGGGAAGCACTCACACCTAAGGTCCTGTCGGGGGCAGATCTTGGGTGGTTTATCCTCGTCCCCGGAACCGCTTAAGGACAAACCTTTGGTCACGGTTGTCCTTTCCTGGATGGACTCCTCCATAGTCACCCAGGCTCTTGTTGACTCCAGTGTTGCGGGCTATTTAATTGACAGTGCTTTTGTATCAAAGCACTACATTTCTGTTTTTCCTCGGTCCGTTCCGCTTGCTATTGAGGCCATTGATGGCAGGCCCCTTCAGCCTGCAATTGTTACTCATGAAACTGCTCCGTTGTCCATGGCTGTTGGGGCTCTCCATTTTGAAATCCTCCAGTTCCAGTTGATAAACTCTCCGCATTTTCCATTTTTTTCTGGGTTATCCCTGGCTCCAAAAGCACAATCCCAGTCTCAACTGGCGCAGGTCCGAAATTTTTTTGTGGTCCCCGCAATGTATTTCCACTTGTCTTCAGAAACCAGTTAAAGTCTTGTGCACTTCTTCGGTATCTCAATTGCCAGAGGAGTATCGAGAGATCCTAGACATTTTTGACAAGGTGTGTGCTGGTAACTTGCCTCCTTACCGATCTTACGATTGTGCCATAGACCTGCGACCCGGAGCCATTCCTCCTCGGGCCGGGTTTACCCTCTGTCTGTTGCAGAGAATTCTGCTATGGAGGAGTATGTTGCCAATGCTCTGTCGCGGGGGATCATCCGCAAATCCTGCTCTCCTGCAGGGGCTGGCTTCTTCTTTGTGAAGAAAAAGGACGGCGAGTTAAGACTATGCATCGATTATAGGGGTCTTAATTGTCTTACCATTAAGAATGCTTACCCTATTCCGCTCATTACGGAACTCTTTGACTGCCTCAAGGGAGCTACGATCTTTACTAAACTTGATTTGAGAGGAGCGTACAATCTCGTTAGGATCAAGGAGGGCCACGAATGGAAAACAGCGTTTAACACCAGGAGCGGGCATTATGAGTATCTTGTAATGCCCTATGGCCTATGTAATGCTCCTGCTGTTTTCCAGGAATTTATTAATGATGTCCTACGAGATATGTTGCAACAGTGTGTTGTGGTGTACGTAGACGACATCCTCATACACTCACCCACACTTGAGACTCATCGTTCTGATGTTACACGGGTTCTTCAGAGACTATGTGAGAACGGCCTGTTTTGTAAACTCGAGAAATGTGAGTTCCATCAGACTCAAGTAACCTTCCTAGGTTATGTTATCTCCATTGCAGGGTTCTCCATGGATTCTGACAAGTTATCTGCAGTTCTGCAGTGGCCTCGCCCAGTTGGTCTTAAGTCTATTCAACTTTTTTTGGGGTTCGCCAATTATTATAGAAAGTTTATTAAAAACTTTTCTTCCTGGTCAAACCTGTCACAGACATGACCCGTAAAGAGAAATATCCACTCCATTAAGGCCTTTGATAGTCTTAAGACTGCCTTTGCTGCCGCTCCAGTTCCTAACCCTGTCCTGCCTTTCGTTCTTGAGGTTGATGCATCTGAGAATGAAGTAGGTGCCCTCTTGTCTCAACGTCCTACGTCTGACGGTTCCTTGCATCCGTGTGGTTTCTTCTCTAAGAAATTGTCTCCAGCGGAGAGCAATTATGAAATTGGCGACAGAGAATTACTGGCCATAATTTTGGCACTCAAGGAATGGAGGCATCTTCTCGAGGGTACTAGCGCGCCAGTGCTCATTCTTACTGACCACAAGAATTTAACTTAACTATCTGAAGAAAAACGTTTGTCGCCCCGACAGGCCAGATGGGCGCTATTTTTGTCTCGGTTTAATTATGTGGTCTCCTACCTGCCTGGTAGTAAGAATGTTAGGGCTGATGCCCTCTCTCAACAATGTTCGCCTCTGTCCAAGGAGGAGTCTGTACCTACTCCTGTTATACCTCCTGACCATATTTTAGCTACCATACATACTAATTTGACTTCTCACTTGGGGGAGGAGATCCTGGCTGCACAAACCAATGCACCTTCTGAGAAACCTAGTGGTAAGTGTTTTGTTCCTGAGAATCTTCGAACTAAACTTTTGCACACTTACCACTATCCTAAAGCCACAGGTCACCCAGGCAAGAACCAAATGATTTGGTCTGTCACTCGACAATTCTGGTGGCCAGGTCTTCGTTCTGATGTTGCTGCGTATGTTGCCTCCTGCTCAGTTTGTGCACAGAATAAGACTCCTCGACGTCTTCCTGTGGGTCTTCTTCAACCTATTGCTAATGGTAAACGTCCTTGGACACATCTTTCCATGGACTTCATTGTTGAGCTCCCTGTTTCCAATGGCAATACTGTTATCCTTATGGTGGTTGACCGTTTTTCTAAAATGTCACATTCCATTCTCTTGTTGAATTTACCTACCGCTAAGGAGTTTGCTTCAATTTTTGCCCGGGAAGTCTTCCGTTTACATGGGTTACCCAAGGAGATAATGTCGGACCGGGGTAGCTAATTTGTCTCAAGATTTTGGCGTTCCTTATGTGCTCAAATGGGGATCCAGCTTTCCTTCTCCTCTGCATATCACCCTCAATCCAATGGGGCTGTGGAATGGTCTAATCAAGCTCTTGAAAAGTTCCTCCGTTGCTATGTCTCAGATCACCACAATAATTGGTCTGAACTGTTACCTTGGGCAGAGTTTGCTCGTAATAGTGCTATTATTGCTTCGTCCAAGTTATCCCCGTTCATGGCGAATTATGGGTTTCAACCATCCTTGTTGCCTGATTCATTCATGTCTTCCGGCTTTGGAGGAGCATCTCCGGCAACTCTGTTCCACGTGGGTGCAGATTCAGGATTGCCTTCATCGTTCTATGCAGCGCCAAAAGTTCCAGGCTGATCATAGGTGTCTGCCCGCGCCTTCCTACCAGGTTAGTGAGAGAGTTTGGCTGTCCTCCCACAACTTGAACCTTCATGGGCCTTCCAATAAACTGGCTCCCCGTTATGTTGGTCCTTTTCAAAAACTCTGACGGGTCAATCCTGTGGCCTACGCTCTTGACATTTGTCAGGATGCAAAGAATCAGTGAATGTATCTATGATAATCTTAATACCTTATACACATATATATATGTCGCCACACAGTCTCACACCATACCTCGGGTATTAATGTTAATGTAATACCCTGATTGTGCTCAGGGATCTGAGGGTGACCATGTGAGGGTCAAAAGGAAGATTAACATGTTAAAGTAAAATAGTGTGCTTTGAGGAATAAGGACTGTAAAGAACAACTCTGTTAGGACACTGAGTGTATGGAGAGGAGTCAGTACATCAGTGTTAGTTGGAGCAAAAGCAGAATTAAATAGTGTCCCTGCTATTACATGCAAAAGTGTATATAATTGTGAAGTATATCAAGAATGAGAGAATAACTTAAATCAATATGTATGCACTTTATATGGGAAGTAAGCAGTGTTGTCTGATTGTAAGTAGCTCAGAGCAATGTCTGTTTTTGCAAATATACTGCTAGATTACGAGTCTTGCGTTAGCCTTAAAAAGCAGCGTTGAGAGGTCCCAACGCTGCTTTTTTAACGCCCGCTGGTATTACGAGTCTGGCAGGTACAGGTGTACCGCTCACTTTTATTCCGCGACTCAAGCTTACCGCAAATCCCCTTACGTAAATTGTGTATCCCATCTTTTCTTCCTAATGCCGGTATTGGAAGAAGTGAGCGGTAGACCCTCTCCTGTCAAGAGAGATATAGATATAGTAAACAATGGGTTTTTTCAAATATATATAAGTAGCAAAGTCCATTTTTGCAAATATAGTAAGCAATGTCCATTTTTTGCAGTTAAAGTAGCAAAGTCCGTTTTGCAAGTATGAATGAGCAAAGTCCGTTTTTGCAGAAAGAATACAGTCACAGTATTTCTTGAATAAGCAGAATGCTTACCATGTACAGAGCAGCAGACGAATGGCAGTTGCTATCTTGGAAGTTTAGCTTGAAGGGAAACTGTTGTGCTGGGCCCAGCTTGAAGCCTGCATACAGGTTGAGGAGGTGGATGATGTCACATGTTCCTATATGTGAGCCTGTGCAGGCAATCCTCTGGTGAGTAATACAGCAGCAGCTGAATAGAGCTAGGAGTAGAGAACTCAATAGTTAAAGTGAATTATTCCTCTGGTTCATTAGGGAATGACCCCAATAGGAAGCAGTTAATATAACACAACAGAGACTGAGATCTGGGACACAGATCACAGTAAAACACCTGTTAGTTCAAATGATCTAGCAAGATGTGTTGTGTGGGAGGATCTTAAATAGGGTGGAGTTCTAGAAGCAAGTTTAAAGGTACAGTGTTCAGAATGAGAATAATACAAGAGGCACTCCTGACAGTACACCCCCCTCAAAGAGCCATACCCGAATGGTCAAAGCTTGGGGCGATCGGGATTACGGCAATGAAAGAGAGACACCAGTTTTGGTACCGACAAATTTGTGAAAGGTTCCCATGAATCCTCCTCAGGACCAAAACCCTTCCATCTGACGAGATACTGCAATTGGCGACGGTAGAGTCTTGAATTCAGGATAGAAGCAACCTCATAACTGGCATCGTCGCGTAAAGGGACTGGATTAAGAGTAGTGAACTTTGATGGTCTAGGAGGTACTAAGGTTTCAGTAGAGAGACATGGAAGGTGGGATGTATATGGTATGAAGATGGTAGATCCAAAGTGACAGCATTCGAGTGATCTTGAAGGGACCTATGAAAAGAGCACCCAATTTTTTTACTGGTTATTTGTAGCCAAAGATGTCTAGTGGATAACCAGACTGAATCACCAATTTTGTAATCAGGAGGCTTAGTCCGTCTTAGGTCATAATAGTGTTTTTGTTTCTCCTGGGCTGTTGTAAGAGTATCCCTGAGGACAGTAAAAATCTGGGCAAGTGAATTAATGGTCTCATTCACCAGAGGTAACAGGCTCTCATCTTTCTGGAATAAATGGTAGGATGGGTGGAAGTCATAGTTAACATAGAAGGGTGTCAACTTAGTGGATGAGTTAACTGTGTTATTGAAAGAAAATTCTGCAGTAGATAGTAATGAAGACCAGTTGTCCTGTTGATAGGTGCAGTAGCATCGTAAATACTTCTCTAATGTTTGATTCATTCTCTCTGTTTGTCCATTTGTTTGTGGGTGATATGCGGAACTTAAGTTCCTGTGTATGTTCAATGTTTTACAGAGTTGTGTCCAGAATCTGGAGGTGAATTGTGAACCTCTATCTGTTATGATAGAGTCAGGCAAGCCATGTAAGTGTACTATATGCTTTAGGAAAAGGTCTGCTGTTTCAGCAGCAGTAGGAAGACCATGTAAATGGATAAAATGTGCCATCTTGGAGAAATGGTCCACGACAACTAATATTGTGTTGTAGTTTGAGGATGACGGAAGTTCTACTATAAAGTCCATTGCGATGTGTCGCCAAGGTCTATCAGCAACTGGAAGAGAGAGTAGGTACCCGTATGGATGTTTATGGGTAGGTTTATTTCTCGCACAAATGTCACAAGTATGTATATACTCTTTAACATTACGTACTAATCCTGGCCACCAGAAATCTCTCTGAATGAGGTGAAGTGTTTTTCAAGTACCAGGGTGGCTGGGGAGTGGTGTATCATGAGCTGTACAGAGAATGTCCTCTATGAGGGAAATAGGGACATAGCGTTTCTGTCCATGGTATAGTAGACTGTTAGAGTCCTTCCGCAATATTGGATCCTTATTCATAGGATCATCCAGTAAGTGGTCATTGAATAAATTTGATTTATCAAATGTGAGGCCGATAATATGATGAGGTGGTATGATGCATTCAGGTTTTGAGGCATAACCAGGACTAGTACCAAACCGGGATAAGGCATCCATCTTAGCGTTTTTTGAAGCTGGTCGATAAGTGATGAAAAAATCAAATCTGGTAAAAAATAAATTCTATCGCACTTGACGTGCAGATAAAGTTTTGTTAGTTTTTAGGAACTGTAGGTTCCTATGATCCGTGTAAATGATAATTGGAAACTTAGCTCCCTCTAGGAGATGTCTCCAAAAAACTAGTGATGCCTTTATCACAAGGAGCTCCTTTTTTGCCTTTTTGATAATTTACTTCGGCAGAAATCATTGTGCGAGAGTAATAGGCAACAGGTAGCATAGGGTCATCATTCGTCTTCTTTTGGGATAATATTGCACCAATGGCAAAATCAGAGGCATCAACCTCCAAAAAGTATTGCTTGTTAGGGTCTGGGAACTGTAGAATTGGGGCTGAGATAAAACTTTTTTTTAGCAAATTGAAAGAAGAGTTCCAAAAGTAAATATATTCTTTTCAAAATAGTGCAGAAAGCTAGCTGTTGGCTTCCTAAACTGAGATTTATAGGGTCTTAGATTGTGATGAGGCATGAAAGCCCTCAGTACCGGACTATTATTCTTGAGGCCTTCTCCTATACCCTGAATCCTTAACATCGTCCCCAATCTCGCTTTGCCTGAGTGCGCAGCTCTTCATCTATAACTAGTTCCAGAGAGCTACCTCCTTAACCCACCTTAACAATACAGAGGGAATCACCTACCCAAAGAAAGCTGCTGCACAGAGCCTCCGCAGCAACCCGCCTGGACTATTCGCCGAAAATGGAGGGCCTGAGAAGATGGGAATCCCAAATGACCAGGCACATAGAAGACTACTTCTGGGCCTTGGAGAGGGATCTGTGTGGCCTGCTTATGAATGCCCTAAACATCGATGTGGCAACAGTTAAATGCAAACATCAGCAGAACAGTGGCGGATCCACGGGGCTAGCGCGGTCGCACCTGAGGAGGGGGATCATTGCGGCTCATGTGTTTCTGGTCTCGACTTCATCTAGAGGCAGGGTGAGAGAGGAATTTTGCTCCGGCTTTGACACACGGAGATACCTGGTAACGGGAGGTAAGATGAGACTCAAATACTCAGATGGACATTTGCCTATTTTAGAACTCCATAACTCCTTAGGAGCTTGCCATACTGTACAGAGGGGAATAGGTTGATAGAGAGTCATCCGCACCAGGGCTACATCCATGCTGCCCATTCATAGATTACAGTAGTGTTGCACAGCCTTTGAGGACTTTATTATACTGTCTGAAAATTGATGCTGTGGACAAAGTTTGACATTTCAATTGGAAGTCTCTCCTTTCCACATGGACTTGTCCTGGAGAACAATTTAAGTATCTGCAAATTGCCCTGATCGGCACTGTGTGGCTAGGATTATGTGTATGATTCCTGCAACCTCATGTTCTTGTTAGTTCTTATTTTTAATTGGCTGATATGGTTGAATATCATAACATTGTTTGAATAATTTCCCAGAGGTGCTTAAGCATTTAATTATGCCCCCAGGTTTCTAATGCCCAGTCAGACAAGTTTATTTTTTTATCTCCTTAGTTTACTGTTATGAAAGCTATCATCCAAACCCTGAACCACTCTCTATATTTACTAGGTACTACTCTCATTTTGTGAAAGGTACAATGAGTACTTTGATGTGAGATCCTCAGGACTTTCCAGATATAACCCATCTGCAAGATATATTCCCTCATTAATATCTAGTGTCCCCATTCACTTAATCTGAACACAAAAGGCACTTGTAGTCTCAGATGGAGATAGTATTTCAAATCATATACTATTCTGCCCCCTCTAATCCCAAATCCCTACTGAACAGAGCTAGTGACTACCACTTACTTTCCTATAGTGGGACTCTAATGTGGGGCCTAGTATTTCTTCTCCTTAAGATGTTAATCAGTCTTACATCCACCCACAGTGGAGTGACCATTAGTCTTGATTTTTGCATACTTACACTCTGATCCTCTAAAAGCCCCACTAAAATAACTAATCTCATCCAAGATTAGGCATAGTACACAAAGCGTATTGGGAGCATACCTACCAAACTTTCTTTTCATATGGTGATTCCCGTAGTATTATTATTTGGCATACTCACTATACCACTACATTCCACTCATAGATACTATTGTTATATCCTTTAAATATTTGTTTAGTTTCCTTTACCCTATCGAGCCCAAGAGTGATAATAGACCTAACCATCTAACCTCCATTGAACTTTACCCCTTCACACAGGTCCAGGAGAGGTCTATTAGTACTTGAGGAGGTCTATTTAGTTTTAATATGGGAGGTCTCAATTAATCTCGTCTAATAATCATTGCACTTTAAGATAATAGAGAACATGCAATACTCTTTTGTTGTGACACTGGTTATTATCTCCGGATCTCTTCATTGTTTTACACTTATGTATTTTTTATTCTGAAGCTGTAATAATCATCATTAATATATTTGTTAATACTTGTTGTTTACTGTATTCTACATCTTGGTCCATGAGTGACCATCTTTATCACTAAACGTCCTCTAAGGGTGTCTATCTTTATTCTAGTTCAAAAGGGTTCAAGAGTGACCCCTCGAAGTGTAAGGGGAATTAAAGAGGTTAAAATGAGGTTCCAAATTACAATTTTAAGCGCAGATATTATTGTGGAAATTTTCGCATTATTTGACAAGATTTTGCCATTTGTGTTAGTTGTATATGCTATTTACTAGTGTCAGAACATAAATATGTTTATGGTACCACACATAATCAATGTAACCTGTCAACTTATTGTTATTGTTATATTAACTGAAAACCTCAATAAAAGTTTTATAAAAAAAGTCAGTAGTTAAGAGTTTTATGGGCTAACGCTGTAACATAAGGAGGGGTTTTGAACCAGGTGGGCATTTACTTTGAGATGTTACCTCAGGCGTTTCCCTCTGACAGAGCTAAGATGAGATTTCTCATCTCGTTACTCTCTGACACAGCTCTTGCCTGGGCTAATCCCTTGTGGGAGACTAATAAACCTGTGATTTAAAATTACCCTGAATTTGTGGCCTCCTTTCGAAGGGTATTTGATGTTCTGGCTCGCTCCTCATCTGTTGCTAAACAACTCATGTCCAATCAGATTGATCTCGCATTCTATTGGCTGATCGGAACAGCCAATAGAATGCAAGCTCAATCTGATTGGCTGATTCAATCAGCCAATCAGATTTTTCCTACCTTAATTCCGATTGGCTGATAGAATCCTATCAGCCAATCGGAATTGAAGGGACGCCATCTTGGATGACGTCCCTTAAAGGAGCCTTCATTCGTCGTTAGTCCGTCGGGGAAGAAGGATGTTCCGCGTCGGCGGGATGAAGATGGATCCTGAAGAAAGAAGATTGAAGACCCTGCTTGGAAGATGACATCGCCCGGATGGAAGACTTCTTCAGCGCCGCTTGGAAGATGACATCGCCCGGATGGAAGACTTCTTCAGCGCCCCTTGGAGGATCACTTCATCGGATGGAAGACTTCTTCAGCGCCCCTTGGAGGATCACTTCTGCCGCTCCGGATCTCCTCTTCGGTTCCATCGGTTGCTCGGCTGAGTGAAGACAACTCAAGGTAGGATGATCTTCAGGGGGGTAGTGTTAGGTTTTATTAAGGGGTGTTTGGGTTAGATTAGGGGTATGTGGGTGGTGGGTTTTAACGTTGGGGGGGGTTGTATTTTTCTTTTACAGGCAAAAGAGCTGTTTTCTTTGGGGCATGCCCAGCAAAAGGCCCTTTTAAGGGCTGGTAAGGTAAAAGAGCTTTGAACTTTTTTAATTTAGAATAGGGTAGGGCATTTTTTTATTTTGGGGGGCTTTGTTATTTTATTAGGGGGCTTAGATTAGGTGTAAGTAACTTAAAATTGTTGTAATATTTTTGAAATTTTTGTAACTTATTTTTTTTATTTTTTGTAACTTAGCTTTTTTATTTTTTGTACTTTAGTTAGTTTATGTAATTGTATTTAATTGTAGTTATTTGTAGCTAATTTATTTAATTCATTTAATGATAGTGTAGTGTTAGGTTTAATTGTAACTTAGGTTAGGATTTATTTTACAGGTAATTTTCTATTTCTTTTAGCTAGGTAGTTATTAAATAGTTAATAAGTATTTAATAACTATTCTAACTAGCTAAAATAAATACAAAGTTACCTGTAAAATAAATATAAATCCTAAAACAGCTACAATGTAATTATTAATTACATTGTAGCTATCTTAGGGTTTATTTTACAGGTAAGTATTTAGTTTTAAATAGGAATAATTTATTAAAGTATAGTGTAGTGTTAGGTGTAATTGTAACTTAGGTTAGTTTTAATTTTACAGGTAAATTTCTCTTTATTTTAGCTAGGTAAGCTATTAAATAGTTAATAACTATTTAATAGCTATTGTACCTAGTTAAAATAAATTGAAAGATGCCTGTAAAATAAAAATAAATCCTAACGGCTAGATTTAGAGTTTTGTCGGTAACGACCCGCGTAGCTAACGCTGGCTTTTTTCTGGCCGCACCTTTAAAATAACTCTGGTATTGAGAGTCCACAGAATGGCTGCGTTAGGCTCCAAAAAGGGAGCGTACAGGCATATTTAACGCCACTGCAACTCTCGATACCAGAGTTGCTTACGGACGCGGCCAGCCTCAAAAACGTGCTCGTGCAATATTCCCCCATAGGAAACAATGGGGCTGTTTGAGCTGAAAAAAAACCTAACACCTGCAAAAAAGCCGCGTTCAGCTCCTAACGCAGCCCCATTGTTTGCTATGGGGAAACACTTCCTACGTCTGCACCTAACACCCTAACATGTACCCCGAGTCTAAACACCCCTAACCTTACACTTATTAACCCCTATTCTGCCGCCCCTGCTATCGCTGACCCCTGCATATTATTTTTAACCCCTAATCTGCCGCTCCGTAAACCGCCGCTACTTACATTATCCCTATGTACCCCTAATCTGCTGCCCTAACATCGCCGACCCCTATATTATATTTATTAACCCCTAATCTGCCCCCCACAACGTCGCCTCCACCTGCCTACACTTATTAACCCATAATCTGCCGAGCGGACCGCACCACTATTATAATAAAGTTATTAACCCCTAATCCGCCTCACTAACCCTATAATAAATAGTATTAACCCCTAATCTGCCCTCCCTAACATCGCCGACACCTAACTTCAAACATTAACTCCTAATCTGCCGACTGGAGCTCACCGCTATTCTAATAAATGTATTAACCCCTAAAGCTAAGTCTAACCCTAACACTAACACCCCCCTAAATTAAATATAATTTAAATCTAACGAAATAAATTAACTCTTATTAAATAAAATTTTTCCTATTTAAAGCTAAATACTTACCGGTAAAATATATTCTTAAAATATAGCTACAATATAAATTATAATTATATTGTAGCTATTTTAGGATTAATATTTATTTTACAGGCAACTTTGTATTTATTTTAACCAGGTACAATAGCTATTAAATAGTTAATAACTATTTAATAGTTACCTAGTTAAAATAATAACAAAATTACCTGTAAAATAAATCCTAACCTAAGTTACAATTAAACCTAACACTATACTATCATTAAATTAATTAAATAAAATACCTATAATTATCTACAATTAAACCTAACACTACACTATCAATAAATAAATTAAATACAATTCCTACAAATAACTACAATTAAATAAACTAACTAAAGTACAAAAAATAAAAAAGAACTAAGTTACAAAAAATAAAAAAATATTTACAAACATTAGAAAAAATTACAACAATTTTAAACTAATTACACCTACTCTAAGCCCCCTAATAAAATAAAAAAGACCCCCAAAATAAAAAAATGCCCTACCCTATTCTAAATTACTAAAGTTCAAAGCTCTTTTACCTTACCAGCCCTGAACAGGGCCCTTTGCGGGGCATGCCCCAAAGAATTCAGCTCTTTTGCCTGTAAAAAACCCCACATACAATACCCCCCCCCCAACATTACAACCCACCACCCACATACCCCTAATCTAACCCAAACCCCCCTTAAATAAACCTAACACTAAGCCCCTGAAGATCTTCCTACCTTATCTTCACCATACCAGGTTCACCGATCGATCCAGAAGAGCTCCTCCGATGTCCTGATCCAAGCCCAAGCGGGGGGCTGAAGATGTCCATGATCCGGCTGAAGTCATCATCCAAGCGGGAGCTGAAGAGGTCCATGATCCGGCTGAAGTCTTCTATCAACGGCATCTTCAATCTTCTTTCTTCCGGATCCATCTTGCAGACCTCCGACGCGGAACATCCTGCTGGCCCGACGGACTACCGACGAATGAAGGCTCCTTTAAGGGACGTCATCCAAGATGGCATCCCTCGAATTCCGATTGGCTGAACTTGATTCTGATTGGCTGATTCCATCAGCCAATCAGAATTTTCCTACCTTAATTCCGATTGGCTGATAGAATCCTATCAGCCAATCGGAATTCGAGGGACGCCATCTTGGATGACGTCCCTTAAAGGAACCGTCATTCATCGGGAAGTCGTCGGAAGAAGAGGACGGATCCGCGCTGGAGGTCTTCAAGATGGAGCCGGTCGTCATCGGATGAAGATAGAAGATGCCGCTTGGATCAAGATGGTTGCCGGTCCGGATCGCCTCTTCTTCCCGGATAGGATGAAGACTTTGGAGCCTCTTCTGGACCTCTTCAGCCGCCAGATGATGGATCGCCAGCCCCCACTTGGGTTGGATGAAGATTTTGGAGCCAGGACCGATCGGTGATACCCGGTGAGGTGAAGATAAGGTAGGAAGATCTTCAGGGGCTTAGTGTTAGGTTTATTTAAGGGGGGTTTGGGTTAGATTAGGGGTATGTGGGTGGTGGGTTGTAATGTTGTGGGGGGTATTGTATGTGTTTTTTACAGGCAAAAGAGCTGAATTTCTTGGGGCATGCCCCGCAAAGAGCCCTGTTCAGGGCTGGTAAGGTAAAAGAGCTTTGAACTTTTGTAATTTATAATAGGGTAGGGCATTTTTTTATTTTGGGGGTCTTTGTTATTTTATTAGGGGGCTTAGAGTAGGTGTAATTAGTTTAAAATTGTTGTAATTTTTTCTAATGTTTGTAACTATTTTTTTATTTTTTGTAACTTAGTTCTTTTTTATTTTTTGTACTTTAGTTAGTTTATTTAATTGTAGTTATTTGTAGGAATTGTATTTAATTTATTTATTGATAGTGTAGTGTTAGGTTTAATTGTAGATAATTGTAGGTATTTTATTTAATTAATTTAATGATAGTATAGTGTTAGGTTTAATTGTAACTTAGGTTAGGATTTATTTTACAGGTAATTTTGTTATTATTTTAACTAGGTAACTATTAAATAGTTCTTAACTATTTAATAGCTATTGTACCTGGTTAAAATAATTACAAAGTTGCCTGTAAAATAAATATTAATCCTAAAATAGCTACAATGTAATTATTCGTTATATTGTAGCTATATTAGGGTTTATTTTACAGGTAAGTATTTAACTTTAAATAGGAATAAGTTATTTAATAAGAGTTAATTTATTTCGTTAGAATAAAATTATATTTAACTTAGGGGGGTGTTAGGGTTAGGGTTAGACTTAGCTTTAGGGGTTAATACATTTAATAGAGTAGCGGTGAGGTCCGGTTGGCAGATTGGGGTTAATGTTTGAAGTTAGGTGTCGGCGATGTTAGGGAGGGCAGATTAGGGGTTAATACTATTTATTATAGGGTTAGTGAGGCGGATTAGGGGTTAATAACTTTATTATAATATCGGTGCGGTCCGCTCGGCAGATTAGGGGTTAATAAGTGTAGGCAGGTGGAGGCGACGTTGTGGGGGGCAGATTTGGGGTTAATAAATATAATATAGGGGTCGGCGGTGTTAGGGGCAGCAGATTAGGGGTACATAAGGATAACGTAAGTAGCGGCGTTTTGCGGTCGGCAGATTAGGGGTTAATTATTGTAGGTAGCTGGCGGCGACGTTGTGGGGGGCAGATTAGGGGTTAATAAATATAATATAGGGGGTCGGCGGTGTTAGGGGCAGCAGATTAGGGGTACATAAGTATAACGTAGGTGGCGGTCGGCAGATTAGGGGTTAAAAAAATTTAATCGAGTGGCGGCGATGTGGGGGGGACCTCAGTTTAGGGGTACATAGGTAGTTTATGGGTGTTAGTGTACTTTAGAGCACAGTAGTTAAGAGCTTTATAAACCGGCGTTAGCCCAGAAAGCTCTTAACTACTGACTTTTTTCTGCGGCTGGAGTTTGGTCGTTAGATTTCTAACGCTCACTTCAGACACGACTCTAAATACCGGAGTTAGGAAGATCCCATTGAAAAGATAGGATACGCAATTGACGTAAGGGGATCTGCGGTATGGAAAAGTTGCGGCTGAAAAGTGAGCGTTAGACCCTTTCCTGACTGACTCCAAATACCGGCGGTAGCCTAAAACCAGCGTTAGGAGCCTCTAACGCTGGTTTTCACGGCTACCGCCAAACTCCAAATCTAGGCCTAAGATAGCTACAATATAATTATTATTTATATTGTAGCTATATTAGGGTTTATTTTATAGGTAAGAATTTAGTTTTAAATAGGATTCATTTAGTTAATAATAGAAATATTATTTATATTTATTTAATTAATATTTAAGTTGGGGGGTGTTAGGGTTTAGACTTAGGTTTAGGGGTTAATAATTTTATTACAGTGGCGGCGGTGTAGGGGGGGCAGGATAGGGGTTAATAAATTTATTATAGTGGCGGCGGTGTAGGGGGGGCAGGATAGGGGTTAATAAATTTATTATAGGTGGCGACGGTGTAAGGGGGGCAGATTAGGGGTTAATAAGTTTAATATAGGTTGCGGCGGGGTCCGGGAGTGGCGGTTTAGGGGTTAAACTATTTATTTAGTTGCGGCGAGGTCCGGGATCAGCAGGATAGGGGTTAATAACTTTATTATATGCGGCGGTGGTATAGGGGGGGCAGGATAGGGGTTACTAGGTATAATGTAGGTGGCGGCGGTGTCCGGGAGCGGCGGTTTAGGGGTTAATACATTTATAAGAGTTGCGGCGGGGTCTAGGAGCGGCAGTTTAGGGGTTAGTAACTTTATTGAGTTGCGGGGGGCTCCGGGGGCGCCGGTATAGGGGGTAGAACAGTGTAGTTTAGTGTGGGTGCTTAGTGACAGGCTAGCAATAAAGCTGTCAAAAAGCCGAAGAGCAGCGAGATCGGATGAGTGATAACTATCACAGTCCGCTGCTCATCGCCCCGTACTTGGTGCGCGGCTTTTTGACAGATTTATTGATAACTTAGGCGAAATTTTGCAGGTCCGCGGCGGCGATGGTAGGCGAGATTAGGCGGGCGTATTGGGCCGGCAAAGGCAGGAAAGTTGACAGGTTGATAACTACCCCCCCATGTGAGAACGGCCTGTTTTGTAAACTCGAGAAATGTGAGTTCCATCAGACTCAAGTAACCTTCCTAGGTTGTGTTATCTCTGTTGCAGGGTTCTCCATGGATCCTGACAAGTTATCTGCAGTTCTGCAGTGGCCTCGCCCAGTTGGTCTTCGGTCTATTCAACTTTTTTGGGGGTTCGCCAATTACTATAGAAAGTTTATTAAAAAAAATTCTTCCTTGGTCAAACCTATCACAGACATGACCCGTAAATAGAATGATCCACTCCATTGGTCAACTACTGCCATTAAGGCCTTTGATAGTCTTAAGACCGCCTTTGCTGCCGCTCCAGTTCTTGCTCATCCTAATCCTGTCCTGCCTTTCGTTCTTGAGCTTGATGCGTCTGAGACTGGAGTAGGTGCCCTCTTGTCTCAACGTCTTATGTCTGACGGTTCCTTGCATCCGTGTGGTTTCTTCTCTAAGAAATTGTCTCCAGCGGACTGCAATCATGAAATTGGCGACAGGGAATTACTGGTAATAATTTTGGCACTCAAGGAATGGAGGCATCTTCTCGAGGGTACTAGCGTGCCAGTGGTCATTCTTACTGACCACAAGAATTTAACTTAACTATCTGAAGCAAAACGTTTGTCGCCCCAACAGGCCAGATGGGCGCTATTTTTGTCTTGGTTTAATTATGTGGTCTCCTACCTGACTGGTAGTAAGAATGTTAGGGCTGATGCCCTCTCTCGACAATTTTCGCCTCTGTCCAAGGAGGAGTCTGTACCTACTCCTGTTATACCTCCTGCCCATATTTTAGCTACCATACGTACTAATTTGACTTCTCACTTGGGGGAGGAGATCCTGGCTGCACAAACCAATGCACCTCCTGAGAAACCTAGTGGTAAGTGTTTTGTTCCTGAGAATCTTCGAACTAAACTTTTGCACACTTACCACTATCCTAAAGCCACAGGTCACCCAGGCAAGAACCAAATGATTTGGTCTGTCACTCGACAATTCTGGTGGCCAGGTCTTCGTTCTGATGTTGCTGCGTATGTTGCCTCCTGCTCAGTTTGTGCACAGAATAAGACTCCTCAACGTCTTCCTGTGGGTCTTCTTCAACTTATTGCTAATGGTGAGCGTCCTTGGACACATCTTTCCATGGACTTCATTGTTGAGCTCCCTGTTTCCAATGGCAATACTGTTATCCTTATGGTGGTTGATCGTTTTCTAAAATGTCACATTGCATTCCCTTGTTGAAGTTGCCTACCGCTCAGGAATTTGCTTAAATTTTTGCCCAGGAGGTCTTCTGTTTAAATGGGTTACCAAAGGAGATAATGTCGGACCGGGGTAGCCAATTTGTCTCAAGATTTTGGCATTCCTTTTGTGCTCAAATGGAGATCCAGCTTTCCTTCTCCTCTGCATATCACCCTCAATCCAATGGGGCTGCGGAACGGTCTAATCAAGCTCTGGAACAGTTCCTCCATTGCTATGTCTCAAATCACCACAATAATTGGTCTGAACTGTTACCTTGGGCAGAGTTTGCTCGTAATAGTGCTATTAATGCTTCCTCCAAGTTATCCACGTTCATGGCGAATTATGGGTTTCAACCATCCTTGCTGCCTGATTCATTCATGTCACAGGGTATTCCGGCTTTGGAGGAGCATCTCCGGCAACTCTGTTTCATGTGGGTGCAGATTCAGGATTGCCTTCATCGTTCTATGCAGCGCCAAAAGTTCCAGGCTGATCATAGGCGTCTGCCCGCGCCTTCCTACCAGGTTGGTGAGAGAGTTTGGCTGTCCTTCCGCAACTTGAACCTTCATGTGCCCTCCAATAAACTGGCTCCCCGTTATGTTGGTCCTTTTTGAAAACTCAGACGGGTCAATCCTGTGGCCTACGCTCTTGACCTTTGTCAGGAATGCTAGGAATCAGTGAATGTATCTATGATAATCTTAATACCTTATACACATATATATATATGTCGCCACGCAGTCTAACACCATACCCTGTTAATGTAATACCCTGATTGTGCTCATGGATCTGAGGGGTGACCATGTGAGGGTCAAAAGGAAGATTAACATGTTAAAGTAAAATAGTGTGCTTTGAGGAATAAAGACTGTAAAGAACAACTATGTTAGGACACTGAGTGTATTGAAAGGAGTCAGTACATCAGTGTTAGTTCGAGCAAAAGCAGAATGAATTAGTGTGCCTGCTATATCATGCAAAAGTGTATATAATTGTGAAGCATATCAAGAATGAGAGAATAACTTAAATCAATATGTATGCACTTTATATGGGAAGTAAGCAGTGTTGTCTGATTGTAAGTAGCTCAGAGCAATGTCTGTCCCAACGCCTCTTTTTAACTCCCGCTGGTATTACGAGTCTGGCAGGTACAGGTGTACCGCTCACTTTTATTCCACGACTCGAGCTTACCGCAAATCCCCTTATGTAAATTGTGTATCCTATCTTTTCTTCCTAATGCCGGTATTACAAGTCTTGGAAGAAGTGAGCGGTAGACCCTCTCCTGTCAAGAGAGATATAGATATAGTAAACAATGTTCGTTTTTCAAATATATATAAGTAGCAAAGTCAGTTTTTGCAAATTTACGGCTAGATTTGGAGTTTGGCGGTAGATGGGCTGCTAACGCTACGCGTGGTTTATGTCTAACGCACGGCATTGTTTGACTCCGGTATTTAGAGTTCAAAAAAGACCATCTAACGATGCTCCTAACGCGTGTATTTCACACGCGGAATCCTGCCCGCGTTAGACAGTCTCCCATAGAGATCAATGGAAAAGCAAAATAAATAGCTTTTTTCACCTAACACTCGATCTCGCGAGAAATACGCACAGCTCGGTCATATGACGCATACCACATCATGCACAACAATAACACGCCGCAAATGTCACAACAACAATCACTCAACAAAGCACACAAGCATTACACATTCACAAGCGGGGGGATTTTTATTAAAAATTAATACAGGGAATACGCATATACTTTAAGATGCGGAAATACGCTAAATAACAACAAGGAAAAAAAAATATACATACACTAGCAAAATAATCGCATTCAATATCACTATATATTAGGACAAACATACATATACAACACTTCACTAATACCACACCATCGCAAATTCACATTTAAACAGAATACTATTGGTCAATGTTATAGAAAACGAGCACTATGACATCATCGCATTCTACACATTCCACAAATACTAACTCCAAATGAGCATGCGCACCATTGCACAAATACTAATTGCTAATAAAGCACACATGAACACAATTTACAACGCAAATAGGTACATCATTAAACATTTACACAGGGTATATAAGCACCACACAAGCATGGCTTCTTTGACTGTGTTGCTGGTGGGTCTTTGGAGATTGGAGGTTTAAGATTAGAGAGTTTGTGCATTATTGTGAGTGAGTTAGTGTTAGTGTGAGAGAGTCAGTTGTTAGTGTTATCGTGAGTGAGTTAGTGGGAGTGGGAGTTAGTGGGAGTGGGAGAGAGTCAGTTAGTGGGAGCGTGAGTGAGTTAGTGGGAGTGGGAGTTGTTAGTGAAAGTTAGTGGTAGTGTGAGAGAGTCAGTTAGTGGGAGCGTGAGTTAGTGCTAGTGTGAGTTATTGAGAGTTAGTGGGAGTGTGAGTTAGTGAGAATTAGTAGTAGTGTGAGTTAGTGAGAATTAGTAGTAGTGTGAGTTAGTGAGAATTAGTAGTAGTGTGAGTTAGTGAGAATTAGTAGTAGTGTGAGTTAGCGAGCGAGTGATTTTTCTGTACACTTAACACATTTACACGCAAACACATTCAATACATACATACACTTATCAATAACACTCCATACCCCATACCCCCTCATACTACACTCCATACCCCATTCCCTGTAGTCCCATTCACTTTCATCCCATTTACTCTTATCCCATACCCCATCCCATACCCATCCCCTAGTTACATTTAGTTTACATATCCTCCTTTTAGTCTTCTTTTTGTTTATTTAAATACTCCTTACCCTCTTTGTTTTTTTAGATCCCTCTCACACTTTCAGCACTTATTTTGTCTTTTTAGTTCTTTATTTTGAACCCCTTTCATTTCATCACACTCACTTTTTGTTTGATTATTTGGGGTTTATTTTAGGGAACAGATGGAGGGCAGGCAGGGGAGAGGTAGAGGGGGGAGGAGAGGGAGGGGGAGAGGAACAGGGCAGGAAGGGGGGCATGAAGGGGGGCAGGAAGCGGGGGTGGAAGCGGTGGGTGGACCCAGCCACTTGGTTCAAGATGAACAAGTGGCTGGGCCCAGTGGCGGACAGAGTAGGGCTTCACAGTCCGGGAAACAGAGGGCATCGTCACAGGGGAAGGCCAAGGCGACTAGGGAGGCAAGGTTTTCGATGGAGGAGAAGGAGGCCCTCATCGAGGCCTATATGGCCAGGTATAGGAGGCTGCAGCACCAGAAGACCACCCCGACTGAGAAGAGGAAGCTCTGGCATGAGATAAGGAATGCAGTCAATGCAGTGGGTGGCCGGAACAGAGATATGGAGATAACATCGCTACCGGGACTGTAAGATGGATCTCAAGAAAAAGTTAAGCCTGGAGGCCCGACATTCCGCAGGAACCGGTGGCGGCCCTGCCCTGGAAATCGAGTACTGCCGATGGGAGGAAATGTTGCGGTCCAGCATCTCCGAGGTGGATGTAGTCGGTATCGGAGGAATTGATACCGGGAACCTGCCACTCTCATCTGACGGTAAGCTCATTTAAGAATAAATTCACATACGAATGTATTTCAAGGGACACTATACGCAAACCTTTACTTTCATGATTAAGGTAGTGAATACAATTTGACAAAACATTCAAATGTACTTATATTACCTAATTTGAATCATTCTTGAGATATATTTTAATGAAGAAATAGCCATGCACACGGTGAACCAATCACAGGAGGCAGCTATATTCAGCTAACAATCAGCATCTTCTAAGCATATTTAGATATGCTTTTCAGCAAAGAATATCCAGAGAATGAAGCTAATTAGATAAGAAAAGTACATTAGAAAGTTGATTATAAATGTATGCTTCTAAATCATGAAAGATAAAACATTGGGTTTCATGTCCCTTTAAGGATCAGATTAATGCTATAACGTTATTTACACGCATTCACAATTACTTTGCGGTTACATCAGTATCTAGGCTATAGGTTAGGTGTGCATTTAAACAGACTGAAAACAAACACTAAAACATTCAGATTTAACAGAGATATCACAAACACGGTTTAGAAAATGCGGAAATCGTATTGATTGTTAGATTTCAAAGTGGATTAATGATTCTGCTTTTGTAATTGTATCGTAAGCTAAGTCATTTAAAGCTTGATTTGGAAATATGCTAATATATACATTTTTTATTTGTTCAAATATACAGAGTCTGGGGAGGAGGCAGCACAACAAATACAGCCTCCTCCATCTCCCCGGGATGAGAGTGGTGGGGAGGAATTTCCACTTCGGAGGGAAGAGGCCCCCCGTGACGAAGAGGGCACGGAAGCTGATGAAGAGGCCCCGGAAGCAGAGGAGGAGCCCGCGGAACCAGAGGCCCCTCAAGGACCCACACCCCGCCGTGCACGGGTACCCCGCCAAGCACAACAAGAGGAAATAGCGGAGGTGCGGGTTCTACTAGACTACATAGACCAGATGCGTAACTCCCGGATACAAAATATAGAAGGCCGAACTCGAATTCTTGAAGGCCAAAACCAAATAATTGAAGGCCAAAACCAAATAATAAACATACTTAATAGAATAGAAGAAGGGCAAAACAGAATCATTAATCTACACCAAGAGATGATTAATTTTTTCCGGGAGGCACATGCTGGTCTGCCTCCTGGTCCGCCTCCTGCTGCTGGGCCTCCTGCTGCTGGGCCTCCTGCTGCTGGGCCATCTTCTCCTGCCGGGCCATCTTCTCCTGCCGGGACATCTCCTCCTGCCGAGCCATCTCCTCCTCCTCAGCCATCTTCTCCTCCTCAGCCATCTTCTCCTCCTCAGCCATCTTCTCCTCCTCACCTTGGTCGTCCCAGTACTCTTCCTTCCACTCTTCCCACAACATCTCCAAGGAGAACTCGTCAGAGTCGGCAGTTGCCCCTCCCAGAGCCTCAGCCCCTTGGGAAGAGGGGAAGGAAGAGGAAGTAAGTATTTGTTTTCATGTTTAATGTTTTTTTTATTTAATGTGTAATGGATAGGTATGTGATGATGTGGTTTTCATACACTTGTGGACCACACTCTGTATATAATCTACTTCTATGGGACCGGGTCCATGGAGGCAGATTGTTTGCAGAGTGTGGGTTATAAGTGTGTGAAAACCACATCATCACATACCTATCCTTGTTCATGATATTGATTGGTTTCTGTGATGTGATGTCCAAACTGTTTCCCGAATCGCAAACAAAATTACCATTACAATTATCAATGATGGCATATTACTGTTTGAATGCCAATAACACAGCTTAAAGGGAAAGTCAGAAAATTATTGATTACAAAGAAAACACTGTATTACGCATTATCAAGTTGGAAACAACAAAACATGGAGAAATACGTGTGACTTATGTGCTTACCCTTGTATCTATGACTATGAAAAATGACCACTTATTTGTTGTTCTGACATAACAACATTTTAGATATCAATGATCAATACATGGTAAATAATATGCTGTATGAGCACAAGGTTTAACATATACAAATGCTATCCAAATGCCCTCTAGTGGTCAAATTGTATAATGATTACATGCACTCTTCAAGCTCTAAGAAATGAGCACACAAACCTCATAGGTTTAGCTAGCAAATTAAAATAAACACAGACAAATGATTAATTGGTGAGAAACCTTTGATATCATTGATATTACAAAATTGACTTTTAGAATAATGCAAAACATTATTTGTTTTCTAAACTGTCCCTTTAACAAAATTACATATGCTAACATATATTTGAAGATTGTTGGTATATCTACATGTACTTGTTCAAACAATAAATATTGAAATCAGATTTATATTGACGTGTTAAATAAAGTCTATTTTCTTAAAGAGACATTATTGTGTTCATTTATTTTCAGAAAACAATGAATATGGTTTAAAGTCCTTTTAGGAGTGGGGGGTGAAAATATGCTAACAATAATATATTTGGAGATTAACCAATGTGGAACTCATACATGATACAAAAATAAACATTTGCATTAAAGGGACAGTATACTATATTTTTTAACAGAACTGTATGTAATAGACACTACTAGAAACAACAAGATTAACATATACTGATATCAATATTACAAAGCTTTAAACACTTTCAAAGAAAATAGGGTTATCTCTATTGAAAATATAGATGAACCCCCATTACAACCGTAAAACAAGACAATACCCCATCATTAACATATGAAAAGACCCTTTACACAAACAGGAGAAAGCTAGAGATGGTACTCACATGAAACTCAGAGGCTTGGCGAGGAGTCTGAAAATTACTTACATTTTCTTAGAACAGAAGCAAAATGAAACGTGTATTTGTTAAACAATGGACTATCTAACTAGAGACAAAATAAAAAGTTTTGATTTATAATGTGAGTGTCTAATGAACCTTTAATAGAATATACGACGAAATTACATTTAGAAGAAGTCGGCATCATATATTTAGCATATGATAAAGATAAATGCATATTGATTACTTGATTCTAACACAATAGCGCATATTTATGAATTAGATATCTTTAACATTAAACACAACAGTCATTTTACATAAAAAGGAACATATTGTTGACAAACATATTAAACAACATGGACTATAGAGATTTGCACTTGCCTCGAAATATCTTATGCATGAAAACATTTTGCTTTCGTTCGTTTATTCAACCAGACATCCAGCAAAAGAGAATGTGGTGGTCTTTATCAGCTATGGGTCAACAATGTAACATGATGCAAACAATCCATATTCGCAATGTTTTTAAACTTGGCTTCATTCACAAACGTGTTTAACGTGCACAAACAAATATTGCGGGACTACGTAATACAATCAGACTTTTTTTACCTTTGCATGTGACGTCTTAATTAACATGGCGCTTCCTTGATCACGTAAGAACGCAATCCAATAAAAGGCACATTCCTGATCACGTAAGAACGCAAACAGAAAAAAAGGTGCATCCTTGATTGCGTAAAAACGCCATCCAATAAAAGGTGCATCCTTGATCGCGTAAAAACGCCATCCAATAAAAGGTGCATCCTTGATCGCGTAAAAACGCCATCCAATAAAAGGCGCATCCTTGATCGCGTAAAAACGCCATCCAATAAAAGGTGCATCCTTGATCGCGTAAAAACGTCAGTCAATACAAGGAATCATTGGACAGCCTGGCAGGTGACGTCTTAAGCAACATGGCGCATCCGCGATCGCAGAAAAACCGCAGCCAATACAAGGACTCAGTTGACAGCTTGGCATATCACTAAGAAACGTATTTATATTTTTGAAACTAGTATGTGTCTAGATTGATATCTAGGAATGTCACGAAATCATGATCCATCTTTTCGGACTTGACTGTCCCTTTAACTATAGCTATGGTGTATATCTTTAACATTTAAAAGATACACATGAGAAATACATATGCCATTGATGTTTTAAGATATGTTTAGATTGTTTGGGAATAACAATAATGACACATGTATTGATCAAACGGGTCATTTATTCAAGTTGAAATATGGTCAGACTACCTATAGCCATATATGGGAGGAGAAGTATTTTTTAAAAATATTTTGAAAAACATATTCCTCATATAAAATATGCGCATTACACACAGAGATTGATTTGGTTACACTTTTACAATAAGATAGAATAGAAAATGAAATACATGTGCTGTCAACATCACAATAAGATTGTTTATTATTAAGATTATATGTCCTTGTTCATGTAAAAAGGACAAAAACGCTTTAGAAATGGAAATACATTCATTAACAATTGTGCTCACCATCACTTAAAGGGACATGATTTTTATTTATAAAAAGAGGATACACAGAGACAATACTATTTCAATAAAATGAACACTTTACAGGGATTATATCATTGTATCAATCCTCAGATCATTTGTTAAAGGTGCATCAATTCATGCAGAGTTTATAAATACACACATGGATGTGAAATTTGAAATATACATATATAACTATCTTTATATACATATATAAAACAATTACTATGCTAATCATAATCATGCAATGATAAAGATTTTAGATAACAATATAAAGACAAAAATAAAAATTACATTGGAGATTATTTTGGGTATGTCCCTTTAAGGATCAATCAGATAAAATAGAGATTTCAATCAATGACATGAATAAGGAGGACAAAGAATCGTGCAATGACATGTCTTTTATTAGTATGTCAGAAAACAACAACGTTTATAAATAATATGGTAAAGATCAGGAAAATGGAGACATATGACAAGGTAACAGAGTGCATCACAGTCCATGAAGAGAGTTGCCAAGGGCCACCATAGCCCCATTGTAGATATATGACAAGGTAACAGAGTGCATCACAGTCCATGAAGAGAGTTGCCAAGGGCCACCATATCCCCATTGTAGATATATGACAAGGTAACAGAGTGCATCACAGTCCATGAAGAGAGTTACCAAGGGCCACCATAGCCCCATTGTAGATATATGACAAGGTAACAGAGTGCATCACAGTCCATGAAGAGAGTTGCCAAGGGCCACCATAGCCCCATTGTAGATATATGACAAGGTAACAGAGTGCATCACAGTCCATGAAGAGAGTTGCCAAGGGCCACCATAGCCCCATTGTAGATATATGACAAGGTAACAGAGTGCATCACAGTCCATGAAGAGAGTTGCTAAGGGCCACCATAGCCCCATTTTAGATATATGACAAGGTAACAGAGTGCATCACAGTCCATGAAGAGAGTTGCCAAGGGCCACCATAGCCCCATTGTAGATATATGACAAAGTAACAGAGTGCATCACAGTCCATGAAGAGAGTTGCCAAGGGCCACCATAGCCCCATTGTAGATATATGACAAGGTAACAGAGTGCATCACAGTCCATGAAGAGAGTTGCCAAGGGGCACCATAGCCCCATTGTAGATATATGACAAGGTAACAGAGTGCATCACAGTCCATGAAGAGAGTTGCCAAGGGCCACCATAGCCCCATTGTAGATATATGACAAGGTAACAGAGTGCATCACAGTCCATGAAGAGAGTTGCCAAGGGCCACCATAGCCCCATTGTAGATATATGACAAGGTAACAGAGTGCATCACAGTCCATGAAGAGAGTTGCCAAGGGCCACCATAGCCCCATTGTAGATATATGACAAGGTAACAGAGTGCATCACAGTCCATGAAGAGAGTTGCCAAGGGCCACCATAGCCCCATTGTAGATATATGACAAGGTAACAGAGTGCATCACAGTCCATGAAGAGAGTTGCCAAGGGACACCATAGCCCCATTGTAGATATATGACAAGGTAACAGAGTGCATCACAGTCCATGAAGAGAGTTGCCAAGGGCCACCATAGCCCCATTGTAGATATATGACAAGGTAACAGAGTGCATCACAGTCCATGAAGAGAGTTGCCAAGGGCCACCATAGCCCCATTGTAGATATATGACAAGGTAACAGAGTGCATCACAGTCCATGAAGAGAGTTGCCAAGGGACACCATAGCCCCATTGTAGATATATGACAAGGTAACAGAGTGCATCACAGTCCATGAAGAGAGTTGCCAAGGGCCACCATAGCCCCATTGTAGATATATGACAAGGTAACAGAGTGCATCACAGTCCATGAAGAGAGTTGCCAAGGGCCACCATAGCCCCATTGTAGATATATGACAAGGTAACAGAGTACATCACAGTCCATGAAGAGAGTTGCCAAGGGACACCATAGCCCCATTTGAGCCATATGATAAGGTAACAGAGTGCATCACAGTCCATTAAGAGAGTTGCCAAGGGCCAGCATAGCCCCATTTGAGCCATATGATAAGGTAACAGAGTGCATCACAGTCCATGAAGAGAGTTGCCAAGGGCCAGCATAGCCCCATTTGAGCCATATGACAAGGTAAAAGAGTGCAACAGGCACAACAATAAACTTAAAAAAGGCCAAATGGCAACAATAACAAAAACATCAACATGTGGATGGAGGATTCTTATCTGCGACCTTGGAGCATCTCCAGATCCTCCACTTACTGGTCATCCTCTTCATCGTCCTGTGCATGTCCAGCTCCAGATTCAGGCCTTGAATTTAATAGCATGATTTGACGCAGAGTCAAATCCTGAACCTGGAGCTGGGCCTGCATGGTGTCGTTCATCCCTCTCAGGACAGCTGCGTTCCTCAACACGGCCTGCTCTACTCGTGCTATAACTTCTAGCATGAGCCATGCTGAGTCACAGCCTAAAATAAAGAATAAATCAAAAATTAAGGATAATTACACAACAGAAGAAAAAATAAGCAAAGATACATTGTCATCATAAAGACAAATCATTCTTTACATCAATTTGTTAAAATTGATTCTTTACACATTAAATATGTTATTCAGACAGACCGAAATCATTAAAGGGACAGTTTACTCAAACATGTTGTCCCCTTTAATTGGTTTTCGATGATCCACTTATACAGCTTGAGTGTATAAAATCTTGTTAAAGGATTTACATTGTACTTACATTAGCAATTTAAATATTTTAATTATACTGTGGTAGGCACACCTATCCTTAAACATTTTGGCGTTGAGGACAAGCTGTGTAAACATATCAACCTGAAGAAATTACATTCCCACTGGGTTAAACAAGAGATAATGTATCAACATTTGTAAATAAATTGTTGGATCCAAGTAGTGGTGATTGGTATATGTAGTGATATCAAATTAAAGGGACACTGAACCTAAATATTTAATTGACTGATTCAGATAGAGCATGACATTACAAATATGAAAAAATTACACATATTCTTTAAATGTTTGAATTCTCTAGCTAGATTTGGAATGCAAGAATGTAGGTTTATAGGGCAGGCCATATTTGTTTATCAACTTTGGTTGTCCCTGCTGGTTGATGGATACATTCATCCAACAATAAAGAAATGATGTCCACAATTATTTTCTATTTAAAATTAATTCTAGGCATTTCTTTGTTTCAATAAAGATAGCAAGAGAATGAAGAATAATTGATAAGAGTAGTAAATTATAAATTTGATTAACATTGCATGCTCTATTTGAATCACAATAGAAACAATTTGCCTTCAGTGTACCTTTAAGTATCTTATAATGTGGATTTTGAATGATACTTACAGCTGTGCCTGGGAAGGACAATCCGACACCCAGGACAATGAAGGTTGAGACAGGGGGGAGGGATGGGATTGGATTGGGGAGGGATGGGATTGGGTTGGGGAGGGATGGGATTGGGTTGGGGAGGGATGAGCTGCTGCTCCGGGGTAGGCCATACAGCTGGGGAGTGGTGAGTTGGGGTCTGGGCAGCTGTACGGCCCATAATACGGGGAGAGCGGCAAAGGGGGACGAAGGGCCGTTTTTTGGGAGGGACATGAAAGGACAAATGGGAAGGGCCGGCAGGGGTCTGGGCCTGGGCAGGGGTCTGGGCCTGGGCAGGAGTCTGGGCCTGGGCAGGAGTCTGGGCCTTGGCAGGGTTCTGGGCAGGGGTCTGGGCCTGGGCAGGGGTCTGGGCCTGGGCAGGGGTCTGTGACTGGCCAGGGGACTGGGCAGGGGCAGAAAACAGATGACCAGAGGTGGAGGATCCATCTGAAATAAATAATACAAATATATTAACATCTCATACATCATGAAATCAAATCAACGCATTTAAAATTGATTATGTTTTCAATATACTTAGAAGTATGTTTGAATTTCTAAACAATTATGAAATGAGGATATGGTATGCATATAGGCACTCAGATGAATATCAATGACTGTCTGTACAATTATAACATTATTATTGTGTTTTGGCCTGGAATATGCATGTGACATAATGATGGCATGAATTATAAATTTAAAAAAACAAAAAAACTTCCAAGCATATTTTCATGCTGCCTGATATAGAAAGGGGGCAGTAGTGTATTTGAACAGACAAATAATATTCCTTTTTAAAGTGCAAAAGCTGTAGACTTTGAATGTCTTCAATAAAATGATTTCCAATAAAGCAACATGTTGGAAACATGATAGATATATTTCACATACCATCAGTCTCCAAGGCAGCCTCTTCCTCCTCTGTCACACATGTTAAATCAATCTCTGTAAAACATAACATGTTGTGTACACGTTAAGATCAGATATTATAACATATGTTACTGTTGATCAAAGACACACATCAATGTTGCATTAAAGATATACACACCCAAAGTTATGATTTACATCATTTTGATGGAGCATACAAATGACATTAGATTTGTTATTCTCAATGATTCAGATTTTCGATGTATTGTTTGTATTAATTTTAAAATCATAAAAGCATAGTACATAGAACATTTAAGATTTCTCATGTGTGTATCACTTGATGACTGTTGTCAAAAATGAACATGGAAACAAACATATGCTATACATCTTCTGAATAACAAAGGTGTAGACTAAGAAAGTTTTAATTATTAATCTTTCAATATTCCAAGAAAATTAATATATAATCAGAGGAGTAAATTATATGTTTGTTTCAAATGTTATGCTTCATCAGAATCATGCTCATAATATTGATTACCAATACTCCTTCAATGACATATAAATGAGTCAATGGACTTACCAGGAGACCGCAAAGGCGGCTCTGTGTCAGTGCTGGATTCCTCTGGGCTCCCCACACCAACTCTCTCTATGAATGATATAGATATATATTAGTGAACACATTTGGGATAGCACTAAATCACATCTGTAGCGAATTTTAAGAATAATCAACTTGAAAATGTGAAGAATAGAGCAGTCATTAAACAAAAAAATGCTTGATTGAATCAAGGGGATTCTGTTAAAAATGATGTATTGAACATATGTTTAATTTCTGACTATATTAGACATCAAACTCATCTCATACAATGCTATTGCATATCTAAATATACCCATTGATCAATGTTCTTAAAAGGATACACACAAACCCCATTTTGAATAACAGCTGTTGACAAATATAAACAAAGACATGTGGCACATCGAGCCATTTGTGCAATGTACAGTAATCTTGTTTAGGACACAACACATATTGATCACAATACAAAACTTAATTGATTAGTACAAATATGTAATCATGGTGCTGTTAGAGTATGCTGATATCTATAAAGTAACTCCAACAGTGAATATGTGAATTATATATCAATATTGTCCAATCCAAAGAATGTAAAGATGAATGAATCTATTGTTTATTAAAGGGACACTGACATGATTTATTTCAATCATTGATTTCACTGTTCAAACTGTTCCAAATGATTTAACATTGACTCCTATTATAATTTGAATGTTGCTACATTTTAATCTTAAAGGCAGATAAGCAATATTGGATTCAATAAATATTGTTTGTTGAAGGTATCCACCAATCATCAATCAAAGCCCAGGTTGGTCAACCAAAATTGAGCTGCAGATAAACGTACATTCTTGATTTTAAAATACATTTAGCAATAGAATATTTCACATATGATTATAGTATTATATTTAAATGTTGATTGATATTGCATGCTCTATCTGAATGACAAAATTAATAATTTTAGCTCAGTATCCCTTTAATATAAAATTATATTGATTTGCCAATGTTGGTGTTAATGAATTCTCTACTCCATATGTTGATGTAATGAATGAGCATGCAATTCCAATCTAATATGTTATTTAAGGATATCCTAAGAATTATTTAATTTTCATCTATTAAAGGGACATGAAGCTCTAAATGTGTAATTGTATACTTTTTTAAACTATGTACTACTGTTATCTGAACACATGATTTTAACTTTTGTAAATATGCCAATTTATGCATAGAAAAACAGCCGGATAATACCAGTAATGTATTGTTTAACCTAAACCAAAATCCATTAATTTTTCTAAGAACTAAAACAATAGACTGAACCAATGTAGCTCATAAAATGTTTAAACAAAACAATAAAATCACGTTTAAAAAAAATTCTATGTAAAATTTAGTTGGCATGTCCCTTAAATGACGTGATCAATTTCAAAAATGGAATCTATATTTTTAAAATCTAAACATATGCAAAATTGTGTGTATTTTTAAAAAATGTATACAAATAAGATTAAGCAATACACAAGGGAAGAATATAAATTGGACATTCAAAGAATCTTACATTAAAATTAAGACATCCAGAATAGATGGGATATCTTAAATTCCAAACAAAATCAGAGTAGTCTTACAATGTAATCCTATTTTTTGGTTTTATTTATTCTTATTTGCAAAAAGTTTTAAAATCCATTTTGAAGATACATATAAATATTGAACAATGTGGATTTAGTATGTAATGTTCTGTCCATGTTTCTAAGACAAATGTCAATTAAAATGAGACATACCATACTGTGACAAGCCCTGCCTTGAGGATCCAGCACCAACATCCAGATCTGTAATATATTAAATGAGGATTGGATATCATTAATACAAATCATGCCATGTTTAAAATCTTTACATTATTAGCAAATCAATTAAAAACTATTAATCCTTTGGTAGTCCCATGAGTTAATTGTTTCCTCAATTCTATTCATGATAAATATATCCTGTACTCTTATTTTCAATCAGTTGTGTTGTTTACTGTAGCTTAAATTATTTTTTTGTGTTATTTCATTCTCATCAATTGATGGGCATATGTTATAATTTATTTGGATTCTTCTTTTTTTATTATGTATAATATTGAAAATAAGAATACTGTATTCTTCACATATATAATAATTCACATTTCATTTTGACCAACATGTGTAAAGCAATGCCACTTACAGCAAACCCATGTTAACGTGTATGCGCAATTCCATTTTCGCGATCATTGCGCAATGATTCCAAGCGGAATTACGCATCCGTCATTTGACCAACATGTATAAAGCAATGCTACTTACAGCAAACCCATGTTAACGTGTATGCGCAATTCCATTTTCGCGATCATTGCGCAATGATTCCAAGCGGAATTACGCATCCGTCATTTGACCAACATGTATAAAGCAATGCCACTTACAGCAAACCCATGTTAACGTGTATGCGCAATTCCATTTTCGCGATCATTGCGCAATGATTCCAAGCGGAATTACGCATCCGTCATTTGACCAACATGTATAAAGCAATGCTACTTACAGCAAACCCACGTTAACGTGTATGCGCAATTCCATTTTCGCGATCATTGCGCAATGATTCCAAGCGGAATTACGCATCCGTCATTTGACCAACATGTATAAAGCAATGCCACTTACAGCAAACCCATGTTAACGTGTATGCGCAATTCCATTTTCGCGATCATTGCGCAATGATTCCAAGCGGAATTACGCATCCGTCATTTGACCAACATGTATAAAGCAATGCCACTTACAGCAAACCCATGTTAACGTGTATGCGCAATTCCATTTTCGCGATCATTGCGCAATGATTCCAAGCGGAATTACGCATCCGTCATTTGACCAACATGTATAAAGCAATGCCACTTACAGCTAACCCATGTTAACGTGTATGCGCAATTCCATTTTCGCTCTGTGACGCATATTCTGTAGAGCGCAAGAAACATCATTCCTATTTCATGTGTCACTAATCTAAAATCAGATATCTAAACATCATATGTAGTGTATGTTGTGAGATCTGTATAGGTTTAGTATCTGACTATATACACATTTTTTTAAAATAAATCAAGTATTAAGATATTATATGAAGTGGGATAGTTACCTGGTTCAGATTCTCCATCATCTCTTCCCAGGCCACCGGACGGAGAAGCAGCTGCCCTGGCCCCCGCGTCAGGACTTTCAGATCCCGCAGCTGGGAGGGAAGAAGAGGAGGCCGAGGATGGCGAGGATCGAAATCTTTTGGGGACCCGGAGATTGAGGAGCTCGCATAAAGTCACCTCATAAGGAAGTAGGTAGAGTTTCCGCGGGGCCTTTCTTTGGCCCCCTCTTTTACGGGCTTGTACCCACTCCCTTATGAGGTTGACTTTTTTTGTTAAGCGCAACCTCATATCTCCGAATCTCCTCATGATTTGATCCTGGCTCCTCTGGACGTCACACACCAATTTAACCGCATTGGTGATAGACTCCCAGAGGGCCTTCTTAACAGGCGCATCTGTCAACCTCCTCTTGTTCCCAAACCGCTGGGGATAAAAGTCCTTGACGGCGTGGACCAGTGCAGCGCTCTCCTGCTTGGTGAACCTGGGAGGTTTCATGCCTGCTGGGTTGGATTATAAAAATAATAATATATATTGCCTGCAGGCATTAGAGAACTGACAAAGATGGCAACGTGTAATGGACTTTTATATGGTGAAGTAAACATGAGATGCACCATGGGACAAGTTATCTGTACATCTGATTGGATAAAAGTTTGAAATATTGTTAGAATGTCTGTGAGACCATCCTGACTCAAGTTGTGTTTGTGTGATGAACTCTGATTGGCCGTTCCTTAATGTTTCATATCTTAGCAACTTCCATACACATACCTCCTGGTGGTGCTGTAACTTCATTTTTCATGTAGACTTATTTGTAACTCATGGGCCTGTCATGCGGATATGTGTGACGCAGATTTAATATCCATGATCCGTTAAATATTAATGATTAAATTCTCTTTAAAATCTAATACTGTCACATTATTAAATGTTGTAGACATTTCTCGGTTTAATAACGGTCTGTTTCTTTAATACAAATACACATTTAATATTGTATGTCTTTATTGTTCATAAAATCCATTTCTTGACTTATTGTGAAGTATTGATATTGCTCTATTAAATGTATTTATAATGCACATTGATTGTGTGCTATTGCGTGACATTAGACTCTAATGTTTAAAGATGCTAATCTGGTGTTTCAAGATGCGTTTCCCACGCAATATGTCTGAATGTTCAAATTCAGGTTATAATGTCAGTAACTTGGATAATCTGTTTATAAATGTTAAACTACAGGTTTGTTTGTTATTAGTAAATAAACCTCGAGCTTGTATTTGTCTGAAGTGCTCATATATGTTATTGTGCAATGGCGTCTTTATTTTTAAATAGACATTACAAACAAACAATTGTATCAAATGATCTGTAGAGATAGAAAATTGTTTAGACTTTAAAATGTAACTCAATTTATCTTAGTATTTAGATATCCTCAACAGAAGAAATTTAAATGCACATGGTTGAGCCAATCACATAAGGCATCTCTGTGCATCCACCAATCTTCATCTACTGAGCCTATCTCGATATGCTTTTCAAGCAAAGTATGTCAAGATAAGAAGAGAAGTAAATACACTCTTTAAATCTCTTAAAGGGACACTGTCCAAACAAATTTAGCGTTCGTGATTGAGATTGAGCATGAAATGTTAAACAACTTTATAATTTAATCCGATTCTCAAATGTTAAGAATTATCTTGTTATCTTTCTTTGCAAATCAATAATGATATTTTAGATTACGGACAATTGTTTCCAAAAACCTGGGTTGTCCTTGATGATTGTTGGATAAATTAATCCAACCAAAAAAAAACAAGTTCTGTCCAGAGTACTGAAGCAAATAAATTATCTATTTAATGCCTTATTTTTAAAGTAATGATAGCAACATCACAAGGAGCATTCATAATATGAGACAATTTTTAAAGTTGCTTAAAATAGAATACTCATTCAGAATGTATAAATCATTAATTTTTTAACTGTCTCCCTTTAAGTATATTTTGAGTTCATGTCCCTTTAAAGAAACATTTCACAATAATGCTTGAAAAATCAGAAACCTAAGCACCTTCCTTTTGCTAAATTAGTATAACATACGAGTAAAGCAAATTTAGATTAACTTCTGGATTGTTTTACACACTGACTGAAATATATATTGTAAAGGAGGTATTTCGGAGTCTTCAGCTTAGAGGGACATTAAGCTATATGTTATGTATGCATTTTGGATAAGATTATAATATTTGAACAACTTAATATGTTTTGGTATTCAATCATTAGATTGTAATTATATATTCTTGGATTAAATACATATCTACATAGGCTATTTTGATGCTGATTGTTGGTTGCACATAGATGCCTTATGTAATTGACTAAGATATGTGCATTGATGTATCTTTTTAAAAGTATATTTAAAGACGGAATGTAATTCTATAGTACTTTCTAAATATGTTTAAATTCTTTTATGAATTATTGAAAAATCAATACACAATATACTTTGTGAATGTCCCTTTAAGGACCAAAACATTAGGAATGTTGATTTAACATTGTCAAAATAAACTAAAGGGGAATGAAAATTATATATAGATATGTGATGTCTAACCCAAGAGGTAAGCGGCTAGATTTAGAGTTGGGCGGTAGATGGGGTGCGTTAGCAACGCGTGGTTTATGTCTAACGCACGGCATTGTTTAACTCCGGTATTTAGAGTTCAAAAAAGACCATCTAACGATGCTCCTAACGCGTGTATGTCACACGCGGAATCCAGCCCGCGTTAGACAGTCTCCCATAGAGATCAATGGAAAAGACAAAAAATAGCTTTTTTCACCTAACACTCGATCTCGCGAGAAATACGCACGGCTCGGTCATATGACGCATACCACATCATGCACAACAATAACACGCCGCAAATGTCACAACAACAATCAATAAACAAAGCACACAAGCATTACACATTCACAAGCGGGGGGATTTTTAATAAAATGTAATACGGGGAATACGCATATACTTTAAGATGCGGAAATTCGCAAAATAACAACAAGGAATAACAAATATACATACACTCGAAAAATAATCGCATTCAATATCACTATATATTAGGACAAACATACATATACAACACTTCACTAATAACACACCATCGCAAATTCACATTTAATAAGAATACTATTGGACAATGTTAGAGAAAACGACCACTATGACATCATCGCATTCTACACATTCCACAAATAATAACTCCAAATGAGCATGCGCACATTCACACACCTAATACACATTGCACAAATACGAATTGATAATAATGCACACCTGAACACAATTTACAACGCAAATAGGTACATCATTAAACATTTACACAGGGTATATAAGCACCACACAAGCATGGCTTCTTTGACTGTGTTGCTGGTGGGTCTTTGGAGATTGGAGGTTTAAGATTAGAGAGTTGGTGCATTATTGTGAGTGAGTGAGTTAGTGTTAGCGTTAGAGAGTCAGTTGGTAGTGTTATCGTGAGTGAGTTAGTGGGAATTAGTGGGAGAGAGTCTGTTAGAGGGAGCGTGAGTGAGTTAGTGGGAGTGGGAGTTGTTAGTGAGAGTTGTTAGTGGGAGCGTGAGTTAGTGGTAGTTAGTGAGAGTTAGTGGGAGTGTTTGTTAGTGAGAATTAGTAGTAGTGTGAGTTAGTGAGAATTAGTAGTAGTGTGAGTTAGTGAGAATTAGTAGTAGTGTGAATTAGCGAGCGAGTGACTTTTCTGTACACTTAACACATTTACACGCAAACACATTCAATACATAAATACACTTATCAATAACACTACATACACTCCATACCCCATACCCCCTCATACTACACTCCATACCCCATTCCCTGTAGTCCCATTCCCTTTCATCCCATTTACTCTTATCCCATACCCCATACCCATCCCATACCCATCCCCTAGTTACATTTAGTTTACATATCCTCCTTTTAGTCTTCTTCTTCTTTTGGTTTATTTAAATACTCCTTACCCTCTTTGTTTTTTTACATCCCTCTCACACTTTCAGCACTTTTTTTGTCTTTTTAGTTCTTTATTTTGACCCCCTTTCATTTCATCACACTCACTTTTTGTTTGATTATTTGGGGTTTAGTTTAGGGAACAGATGGAGGCCAGGCAGGGGAGAGGTAGAGGGGGGAGGAGAGGGAGGGGGAGAGGAACAGGGCAGGAAGGGGGGCAGGAAGGGGGGCAGGAAGCGGGGCAGGAAGCGGGGGTGGAAGCGGTGGGTGGACCCAGCCACTTGGTTCAAGATGAACAAGTGGCTGGGCCCAGTGGCGGACAGAGTAGGGCTACACAGTCCGGGAAACAGAGGGCATCGTCACAGGGGAAGGCCAAGGCGACTAGGGAGGCGAGGTTTTCGATGGAGGAGAAGGAGGCCCTCGCCGAGGCCTATGTGGCCAGGTATAGGAGGCTGCAGCACCAGAAGACTACCCCGACTGACAAGAGGAGGCTTTGGAATGAGATAAGAAATGCAGTCAATGCAGTGGGTGGCCGGAACAGAGATATGGACTCTATAAAACATCGCTACCGGGACTGCAAAATGGAGCTAAAGAAAAAGTTAAGCATGGAGGCCCGACATGCCGCAGGAACCGGTGGCGGACCTGCCCTAGAAATAGAGTTCTGCCGATGGGAGGAAATTTTGCGGCCCAGCATCTCTGAGGTGGATGTAGTCGGTATCGGAGGAATTGATACCGGGAACCTGCCACTCTCATCTGACGGTAAGCTCATTTAAGAATAAATTCACATACGAATGTATTTCAATGGACACTGTACGCAAACCTTTACTTTCATGATTAAGGTAGCGAATCCAATTTGTAAAAACATTCAAATGTACTTATATTAACTAATTTGATTCATTCTTGAGATATACTTTAATGAAGAAATAGACATGCACACGGTGAAACAATCACAGGAGGCAGCTATATTCAGCTACCAATCGGCATCTTCTAAGCATATCTAGATATGCTTTTCAGCAAAGAATATCCAGAGAATGAAGCTAATTAGATAAGAAAAGGACATTAGAAAGTTGATTATAAATGTATGCTTCTAAATCATGAAAGATAAAACATTGGGTATAATGTCCCTTTAAGGATCAGATTAATGCTATTACGCTGTTTACACGCATTCACAATTACTTTGCGGTTACATCAGTATCTAGGCTATAGGTTAGGTGTGCATTTAAACAGACTGAAAACAAACGCTAAAACATTCAGATTTAACAGAGATATCACAAACACGGTTTAGAAAATAAGGACATCGTATTGATTCTTAGATTTAAAAGTGGATTAATGATTCTGCTTTTGTAATTGTATCGTAAGCTAAGTCATTTAAAGCTTCATTTGGAAATATGCTAATATATACATTTTTTATTTCTTCAAATATACAGAGTCCGGGGAGGAGGCAGCACAACAAATACAGCCTCCTCCATCTCCCCGTGATGAGAGTGGTGGGGAGGAATATCCACCTCGGAGGGAAGAGGCCCCCCATGACGAAGAGGCCCCCCATGACGAAGAGGCCACGGAAGCAGATGAAGAGGCCCCGGAAGCAGATGAAGAGGCCCCGGAAGCAGAGGAGGATCCCGCGGAACCAGAGGCCCCTCAAAGACCCGCACCCCGCCATGCACAGGCACTCCGCCGTGCACGGGTACCCCGCCGTGCACAACAAGAGGAAATAGCGGAGGTGCGGGTTCTACTAGACTACATAGACCAGATGCGTAACTCCCGGATACAAAATATAGAAGGCCGAACTAGAATCATTGAAGGACAAAACCAACTAATTGAAGGACAAAACCAAATCATACGCCTCCTTACTCTAATAGAAGAACGCCAAAGCAGAACATTTACACTCCAACAAGAGATGTTTAATTTCATCCGGGAGGCGCATTCTGGTCTGCATCTTGCTGCTGGGCCTCTTGCTGCTGGGCCTCCTGCTGCTGGGCCTCCTGCTGCTGGGCCTCCTGCTGCTGGGCCTCTTGCTGCTGGGCCTCCTGCTGCTGGGCCTCCTGCTGCTGGCCCATCTTCTCCTGCTGCTGGCCCATCTTCTCCTGCTGCTGGGCCATCTTCTCCTGCTGCTGGGCCATCTTCTCCTGCTGCTGGCCCATCTTCTCCTGCTGCTGAGCCATCTTCTCCTGCTGCTGAGCCATCTTCTCCTGCTGCTGAGCCATCTTCTCCTCCTCAGCCATCTTCTCCTCCTCACCTTGGTCGTCCCAGTACTCTTCCTTCCACTCTTCCCACAACATCTCCAAGGAGAACTCGTCGGAGTCGGCAGTTGCCCCTCCCAGAGCCTCAGCCCCGTGGGAAGAGGGGAAGGAAGAGGAAGTAAGTATTTGTTTTCCTGTTTAATGTTTTTTTTATTTAATGTGTAATGGATAGGTATGTGATGATGTGGTTTTCATACACTTGTGGACCACACTCTGTATATAATCTACTTCTATGGGACCGGGTCCATGGAGGCAGATTGTTTGCAGAGTGTGGGTTATAAGTGTGTGAAAACCACATCATCACATACCTATCCTTGTTCATGATATTGATTGGTTTCTGTGATGTGATGTCCAAACTGTTTCCCGAATCGCAAACAAAATTACCATTACAATTATCCATGATGGCATATTACTGTTTGAATGCCAATAACACAGCTTAAAGGGACAGTCAGAAAATTATTGATTACAAAGAAAACACTGTATTACGCATTATCAAGTTGGAAACAACAAAACATGGAGAAATACGTGTCATTTATGTGCTTACCCTTGTATCTATGACTATGAAAAATGAACACTTATTTGTTGTTCTGACATAACAACATTTTAGATATCAATGATCAATACATGTTCAATAATATGCTGTATGAGCACAAGGTTGAACATATACAAATGCTATCCAAATGCCCTCTAGTGGTCAAATTGTATAATGATTACATGCACTCTTCAAGCTCGAAGAAATCAGCACACGAACCTCATAGGTTTAGATAGCAAATTAAAATAAACACAGACAAATGATTAATTGGTGAGAAAACTTTGATATCATTGATATTAAAAAATAGACTTTTAGAATAATGCTAAACATTATTTGTTTTCGAAACTGTCCCTTTAACAAAATTACATATCCTAAAATATATTTGAAGATTCTTGGTATATCTACATGTACTTGTTCAAACAATAAATATTGAAAACAGATTTATATTGACGTGATAAATAAATTCTATTTTCTTAAAGAGACATTATTGTTTTAATTTATTTTCAGAAAGACATTTTTTTTAACAATGAATATGGTTTCAAGTCCTTTTAGGAGTGGGGGGGGTGAAAATATGCTAACAATAATATATTTTGAGATTAACCAATGTGGAACTCATACATGATACAAAAATAAACATTTGCATTAAAGGGACAGTATACTATCTTTTTAACAGAACTGTTGTAATAGACACTACTACAAACACCAAGATTAACATATACTGATATCAATATTACAAAGTTTCAAACACTTTCTAAGAAAATCCGGTTATCTCTATTGAAAATATAGATGAACCCCCATTACAACCGTAAAACAAGACAATACACCATCATACACAAAACAGGAGAAAGCTGGAGATGGTACTCACATGAAACTTAGAGGCTTGGCGAGGAGTCTGATAATTAATTACATTTTATTTGAACAGAAGCAAAATGAAACGTGTATTAGTTAAACAATGGACTATCTAAGTAGAGACCAAATTAAAAGATTTCATTTATAATGTGAGTGTCTAATGAACCTTTAATAAAATATACAACGAAATTACATTTAGAAGAAGTCGGCATCATATATTTAGCATATGATAAAGATAAATGCATATTGATTACTTGATTCTAACACAATAGCGCATATTTATTAATTAGATATCTTTAACATTAAACACAACAGTCATTTTACATAAAAATGAACATATTGTTGACAAACATATTAAACAACATGGACTATAGAGATTTGCACTTGCCTCGAAATATCATATGCATGAAAACATTTTGCTTTCGTTCGTTTATTCAACCAGACATCCAGCAAAAGAGAATTTGGTGGTCTTTATCAGCTACGGGTCAACAATGTAACATGATGCAAATAATACATATTCGCAAGGTTATTAAAATTGGCTGCAGTCACAAACGTGTTTAACGTGCACAAACAAATATTGCGGGACTACGTAATACAATCAGACGTTTTTTTACCTTTGCAGGTGACGTCTTAACATGGCGTTTCCTTGATCACGTAAGAACGCCCCAAAAAAAAAGGCGCATCCTTGATCGCGTCAAAACGCCATCCAATAAAAGGCACATTCTTGATCACGTAAGAACGTCAGTCAATACAAGGAATCATTGGACAGCCTGGCAGGTGACGTCTTAATCAACATGGCGCATCCGAGATCGCTGAAAAACCGCAGCCAATACAAGGACTCAGTTGACAGTTTGGCATATCACTAAGAAACGTATTTATATTTTAATAACTAGTATGTGTCTAGATTGCTATCTAGGGCCTAGATTTAGAGTTTGGCGGTAGCCGTGAAAACCAGCGTTAGAGGCTCCTAACGCTGGTTTTAGGCTACCGCCGGTATTTGGAGTCACTCGAAATAGGGTCTAACGCTCACTTTTCAGCCGCGACTTTTCCATACCGCAGATCCCCTTACGTCAATTGCGTATCCTATCTTTTCAATGGGATCTTCCTAACTCCGGTATTTAGAGTCGTTTCTGAAGTGAGCGTTAGAGCTCTAACGACAAAACTCCAGCCGCAGAAAAAAAGCAGGAGTTAAGAGCTTTCTGGGCTAACGCCGGTTCATAAAGCTCTTAACTACTGTACCCTAAAGTACACTAACACCCATAAACTACCTATACACCCCTAAACTGAGGTCCCCCCACATCGCCGCAACTCGATTACATTTTTTTAACCCCTAATCTGCCGACCGCCACCTACGTTATACTTATGTACCCCTAATCTGCTGCCCCTAACACCGCCGACCCCTGTATTATATTTATTAACCCCTAACCTGCCCCCCTCAACGTCGCCGCCAGCTACTTACAATAATTAACCCCTAATCTGCCGACCGCAAAGCGCCGCCACCTACGTTATCCTTATGTACCCCTAATCTGCTGCCCCTAACACCGCCGACCCCTATATTATATTTATTAACCCCTAATCTGCCCCCCTCAACGTCGCCGACACCTGCCTACACTTATTAACCCCTAATCTGCCGAGCGGACCTGAGCGCTACTATAATAAAGTTATTAACCCCTAATCCGCCTCACTAACCCTATCATAAATAGTATTAACCCCTAATCTGCCCTCCCTAACATCGCCGACACCTAACTTCAATTATTAACCCCTAATCTTCCGACCGGAGCTCACCGCTACTATAATAAATGGATTAACCCCTAAAGCTAAGTCTAACCCTAACACTAACACCCCCCTAACTTAAATATAATTTACATCTAACGAAATTAATTAACTCTTATTAAATAAATTATTCCTATTTAAAGATAAATACTTACCTGTAAAATAAATCCTAATATAGCTACAATATAAATTATAATTATATTGTAGCTATTTTAGGATTAATATTTATTTTACAGGCAACTTTTTAATTATTTTAACCAGGTACAATAGCTATTAAATAGTTAAGAACTATTTAATAGTTACCTAGTTAAAATAATAACAAAATTACCTGTAAAATAAATCCTAACCTAAGTTATAATCAAACCTAACACTACCCTATCAATAAATTAATTAAATAAAATACCTACAATTACCTACAATAAAACCTAACACTACACTATCAATAAATAAATTAAATACAATTCCTACAAATAACTACAATTACATAAACTAACTAAAGTACAAAAAATAAAAAACAACTAAGTTACAAAAAATAAAAAAATATTTACAAACATAAGAAAAATATTACAACAATTTTAAACTAATTACACCTACTCTAAGCCCCCTAATAAAATAACAAAGACCCCCAAAATAAAAAAATGCCCTACCCTATTCTAAATTAATAGAGTTAAAAGCTCTTTTACCTTACCCTTTGCGGGGCATGCCCCAAGAAAATCAGCTCTTTTGCCTGTAAAAAAAAACATACAATACCCCCCCCCAACATTACAACCCACCACCCACATACCCCTAATCTAACCCAAACCCCCCTTAAATAAACCTAACACTAAGCCCCTGAAGATCTTCCTACCTTGTCTTCACCTCAACAGGTATCACCGATCCGTCCTGGCATCCGGTGCTGAAGAGGTCCAGAAGAGGCTCCAAAGTCTTCCTCCTATCCGGCAAGAAGAGGACATCCGGACCGGCAAAAATCTTCTTCCAAGCGGCATCTTCAATCTTCTTCCATCCGGTGCGGAGCGGGTCCATCTTGAAGCAGCCGACGCGGATCCATCCTCTTCTTCCGGCGTCTCCTGACGAATGACGGTTCCTTTAAGGGACGTCATCCAAGATGGCGTCCCTCGAATTCCGATTGGCTGATAGGATTCTATCAGCCAATCGGAATTAAGGTAGGAATATTCTGATTGGCTGATGGAATCAGCCAATCAGAATCAAGTTCAATCCGATTGGCTGATCCAATCAGCCAATCAGATTGAGCTCGCATTCTATTGGCTGTTCCGATCAGCCAATAGAATGCGAGCTCAATCTGATTGGCTGATTGGATCGGCCAATCGGATTGAACTTGATTCTGATTGGCTGATTCCATCAGCCAATCAGAATATTCTTACCTTAATTCCGATTGGCTGATAGAATCCTATCAGCCAATCGGAATTCGAGGGACGCCATCTTGGATGACGTCCCTTAAAGGAACCGTCATTCGTCGGGAGACGCCGGAAGAAGAGGATGGATCTGCGTCGGCTGCTTCAAGATGGACCCGCTCCGCACCGGATGGAAGAAGATTGAAGATGCCGCTTGGAAGAAGATGTTTGCCGGTCCGGATGTCCTCTTCTTGCCGGATAGGAGGAAGACTTTGGAGCCTCTTCTGGACCTCTTCAGCACCGGATGCCAGGACGGATCGGTGATACCTGTTGAGGTGAAGACAAGGTAGGAAGATCTTCAGGGGCTTAGTGTTAGGTTTATTTAAGGGGGGTTTGGGTTAGATTAGGGGTATGTGGGTGGTGGGTTGTAATGTTGGGGGGGGGGGGTATTGTATGTTTTTTTTTACAGGCAAAAGAGCTGATTTTCTTGGGGCATGCCCCGCAAAGGGCCCTGTTCAGGGCTGGTAAGGTAAAAGAGCTTTTAACTCTATTAATTTAGAATAGGGTAGGGCATTTTTTTATTTTGGGGGTCTTTGTTATTTTATTAGGGGGCTTAGAGTAGGTGTAATTAGTTTAAAATTGTTGTAATATTTTTCTTATGTTTGTAAATATTTTTTTATTTTTTGTAACTTAGTTCTTTTTTATTTTTTGTACTTTAGCTAGTTTATTTAATTGTATTTATTTGTAGGAATTGTATTTAATTAATTTATTGATAGTGTAGTGTTAGGTTTTATTGTAGGTAATTGTATGTATTTTATTTAATTAATTTATTGATAGGGTAGTGTTAGGTTTAATTATAACTTAGGTTAGGATTTATTTTACAGGTAATTTTGTTATTATTTTAACTAGGTAACTATTAAATAGTTCTTAACTATTTAATAGCTATTGTACCTGGTTAAAATAAATACAAAGTTGCCTGTAAAATAAATATTAATCCTAAAATAGCTACAATGTAATTATAATTTATATTGTAGCTATATTAGGATTTCTTTTACAGGTAAGTATTTAGCTTTAAATAGGAATAATTTATTTAATAAGAGATAATTAATTTCGTTAGATGTAAATTATATTTAAGTTAGGGGGGTGTTAGTGTTAGGGTTAGACTTAGCTTTAGGGGTTAATCCATTTATTATAGTAGCGGTGAGCTCCGGTCGGCAGATTAGGGGTTAATAATTGAAGTTAGGTGTCGGCGATGTTAGGGAGGGCAGATTAGGGGTTAATACTATTTATGATAGGGTTAGTGAGGCGGATTAGGGGTTAATAACTTTATTATAGTAGCGCTCAGGTCAGGTCGGCAGATTAGGGGTTAATAAGTGTAGGCAGGTGTCGGCGACGTTGAGGGGGGCAGATTAGGGGTTAATAAATATAATATAGGGGTCGGCGGTGTTAGGGGCAGCAGATTAGGGGTACATAAGGATAACGTAGGTGGCGGCGCTTTGTGGTCGGCAGATTAGGGGTTAATTATTGTAAGTAGCTGGCGGTGACGTTGTGGGGGGAAGGTTAGGGGTTAATAAATATAATATAGGGGTCGACGGTGTTAGGGGCAGCAGATTAGGGGTACATCGGGATAATGTAAGTTGCGGCGGTTTACGGAGCGGAAGATTAGGGGTTAATAATATAATGCAGGGGTCAGCGATAGCGGGGGCGGCAGATTAGGGGTTAATAAGTGTAAGGGTAGGGGTGTTTAGACTCGGGGTACATGTTAGAGTGTTAGGTGCAGACGTAGGAAGTGTTTCCCCATAGGAAACAATGGGGCTGCGTTAGGAGCTGAACGCTGCTTTTTTGCAGGTGTTAGGTTTTTTTTTCAGCTCAAACAGCCCCATTGTTTCCTATGGGAGAATCGTGCACGAGCACGTTTTTGAGGCTGGCCGCGTCCGTAAGCAACTCTGGTATCGAGAGTTGCATTTGCGGTAAAAATGCTCTACGCTCCTTTTTTGGAGCCTAACGCAGCATTTTTTTGGACTCTCGATACCAGAGTTAATTTTATGGTGCGGCCAGAATAAAGCCCGCGTATCGTTAACAGCCCATCTACCGCCAAACTCCAAATCTAGGCCTAGGAATGTCACGAAATCATGAATCATCTTTTAGGACTTGACTGTCCCTTGAACTATAGCTATGGTGTATATCTTTAACATTTAAAAGATACACATGAGAAATACATATGCCATTGATGTTTTAAGATATGTTTTGATTGTTTGTGAATAACAATAATTATACATGGATTGATTAAACGTGTCATTTATTCAAGTTTAAAAATGGTCATCCTACCTATAGCCATATATGGGAGGAGAAGTATTTTGTTAACATATTTGTTAACAAATATTCATCATCTAAAATATGCGCATTACACACAGAGATTGATTTGGTTACTTTTACAATAAGATAGAATTGAAAATGAAATACATGTGCTGTCAACATTACAATAAGATTGTTTATTAATAAGATTATATGTCCTTGTTCATGTAAAAAGGACAAAAACGCTTTAGAAATGGAAATACATTCATTAACAATTGTGCTCACCATCACTTAAAGGGACATTATTTTTTTTTTAAAAAAAGAGGATACACATAGACAATACTTTTTAAATAAAATGAAAAATTTACAGGGATTATGTCATTGTATCAATCCTCAGATCATTTGTTAAAGGTGCATCAATTCATGCAGAGTTTAGAAATACACACATGGATGTGAAAATTTAAATATACATATATACACAAATAACAATCTATATATACATATATAAAACAATTACTATGCTAATCATAATCATGCAATGATAAAGCTAAGAGAAAAATATATAAAGACAAATAATAAGATTACATTGGAGATGTTAATCTTAAAGTCATTTACAATTGTCTTACATATATGATTTTTTATTAAAAATTATTTTTGGTAGGTCCCTTTAAGGATCAACAAGATAAACTAGAGCTTTCAAACAATAACATGAAGAATGAGGACAAATAATCGTGCAATGACATGTCTTTTATTAGTATGTAAGAAAACATCAACAACGTTTAGAAATAATATTGTAAAAATAAGGAATATTTGAGTCATATGACAAGGTAACAGAGTGCATCACAGTCCATGAAGAGAGTTGCCAAGGGCCACCATAGCCCCATTTGAGCCATATGACAAGGTAACAGAGTGCATCACAGTCCATGAAGAGAGTTGCCAAGGGCCACCATAGCCCCATTGGAGACATATGACAAGGTAACAGAGTGCATCACAGTCCATGAAGAGAGTTGCCAAGGGCCACCATAGCCCCATTTGAGCCATATGACAAGGTAACAGAGTGCATCACAGTCCATGAAGAGAGTTGCCAAGGGCCACCATAGCCCCATTGGAGACATATGACAAGGTAACAGAGTGCATCACAGTCCATGAAGAGAGTTGCCAAGGGCCACCATAGCCCCATTGGAGACATATGACAAGGTAACAGAGTGCATCACAGTCCATGAATAGAGTTGCCAAGGGCCACCATAGCCCCATTTGAGCCATATGACAAGGTAACAGAGTGCATCACAGTCCATGAAGAGAGTTGCCAAGGGCCACCATAGCCCCATTTGAGCCATATGACAAGGTAACAGAGTGCATCACAGTCCATGAAGAGAGTTGCCAAGGGCCACCATAGCCCCATTGGAGACATATGACAAGGTAACAGAGTGCATCACAGTCCATGAAGAGAGTTGCCAAGGGCCACCATAGCCCCATTTGAGCCATATGACAAGGTAACAGAGTGCATCACAGTCCATGAAGAGAGTTGCCAAGGGCCACCATAGCCCCATTGGAGACATATGACAAGGTAACAGAGTGCATCACAGTCCATGAAGAGAGTTGCCAAGGGCCACCATAGCCCCATTTGAGCCATATGACAAGGTAACAGAGTG